>NC_060139.1:850231747-850484247 GCF_021461385.2 Schistocerca piceifrons
GTTCATCAGTTTCCACTCGCAGTCTGCCTGCCGGTTCGTCTGCCTCCTTATCACACTCTTTTTGCTTGCGAACAGAGGGAGTTGTACAGGACAGCTCGTCCTCTGAACAACTATAAGTGATTTCGAGGTCGTTTTTTCGGTTGCATTTCAGTTTCACGAGTAGTGGTAACAGGGTTTCCCTTTGTTGTTAACGGGGGAAGTTGACTGTTATTCGTGAAGGGGGACATCAGCTTGGCCCGCTGCGTTAACATCCTCAACTAGTTGCTCCGTGCTTTTCTTTGGTAACAGATAATTTAAGATAAGTTTCTCACGCTGCATCAAATTACTTTTAAGAACAACAGTTCGCCGCGGACATTCCTGTCTGAAGTGGCCGGTTTCGTTATACATATGACATGTATCTTCCTGACCTGTATAAACAATTTGTGCTTATACCCACAAACAGTTATGTGATACGGAATGTTTATCTTAACGTCCATCTCTAAACAGCGGACTGGTTCAAATGGCTCTGAGCAGTATGGGACTTAACTTCCGAGGTCATCAGTCCCCTAGAACTTAGAACTACTTAAACCGAACTAACCTAAGGACATCACACACATCCATACCCGAGGCAGGATTCGAACCTGCGACCGGAGCGGTCGCGCGGTTCCAGACTGTAGCGCCTAGAACCGCTCGGCCACTCCGGCCGGCCACAGCGGACTCCGTTGAATCATTACTGTTTAAAGCGAGGCAACCATCTTTGATTTACAATTGATTTAACGTCCCCGTAGCTTGAAAGAGCTTTGTTAATCTTATCATTTTCAATTTCAATGGTAAAATTCAAGACACGAACGGTTTTGTAATCAATGTCAGCTCTATAAATGGAAACCTTACTTTTATAACCATTTCTATGCACAAAATCTACTTCATAGCCCCCCCCCCCCCCCACTTTCGTAACACTTTGTCAACAGTCGCAGCACTGAATAACTTGACAAAAAGAGAGTATTTTTCCTGATCCAGTTGCCAGGTATGGACGGTTTCAGAATTACCTGTTTCCAGGGACGTGGGCTGATCAGGACGTGATTCCTTGTCAAAAGCAAATGCCAGAGTATTCTTTTTGAGGTTTGTAGTCATGGTTAATTCAGAGACGAAATTTCGGTTAAACAACCAAAATTCCAATTAGCAGCAGCACGACCAGAAAGAGCGAGCAGATCACAAGGAATAGGAACGAACAAGGAGATTAACGGACGGACAGCACTCGGCGAAGCCCAAGTATAGCGATGTAAACACGGAAGTGCAGCGCAGCAGTAAACAACGTCCACTCGCTAGCGCGGGCTGAAACGGAACTGCCGACTGAGCTACTCAAGTACGACTCACAACCCGTCCTCACAGCCTTAATTCCGCCAGTACCTCGTCTCCTGCCTTCCAAACTTCACAGAAGCTCTTGTGTAAACCTTGCAGAACTAGAAAGAAAGGATATTGTGAAGGTATGCATTAGCCACAGCCTGGGGGATGTTTCCAGAATGAAATTTTCACTCTGCATGGAGTTTGCGCTGATTTGAAACTTCCTGGCAGATTAAAACTGTGTGTTGGACTGAGACTCGAACTCGGGACCTTTGCCTTTTGCGTGCAAGTGCTCTACTAACTGAAGAAGTGCTCTAGCAAGAACAGCTGCTGTGAACTTTGGAAGGTAGGAGACGAGGGTCAGGAGGGGTGGTGAGTCGTGCTTGGGTAGCTCAGTTGGTAGAGCACTTGCTCACTAAAGGCAAGGGTCCCGAGTTTGAGTCTCAGTCCACCACATATTTTTAATCAACCAGGAAATTTCATATCAGCGCACACTCCGCTGCAGATTGGAAATTTCATTCTGGATTATTTCCAGTAAATGAGAAGTGCGGTGTGCATACATAACCAGTAACCCATTTAACTGTCACTCGCCGCGGTGAAAAAATGCAGTCTATTTCCAACATGTACTCCATTTTTCGAACCTTAGTTGATTTTCGGCTGGTAATTGACTGAGATGTACTATTAGAAACGTCTAATAGCAACATGTGTGTCCCAAACACCTCAAAATATGACCCCAGTAACATCTTCTATACTATCTTTTTCCATGTAACATCTCTGATTTGAGGTCTCCCTCAGCATTTAACGTCACCATCTGAAGGAGACATATAGGTGCACTATCACAATGCCCAACACACCATCAATTTAATTATCTTAGACGCCATTAAGACCTGTGACAGTCAGATTTTGGATCCCTGCTAGTCCCTGCCTTTTTGACAGTGGGTGCCTGGGAGCTGTCCAAGGAGCTGTGTTAGGTATTTCACCAACTACGTCATGACTCTATCACCTACAACACCTGCTTGCTGTTCTCTGTTGATGGCAGCCAATTGAACCTTGTGGTTTTAATGGTGGGTGGCCGGGAGGAATTGTCGCAGCAGCTGCAGTAGCTGTCTTACCAACTGCAGCATGGCTACATACAATCTGCATCTGCGGCACTAAATCGATTCTTTAGATTTTATTTTGTATTACGATTTACTATTGCAGCTATTCTGTGCACATGTCAGTCTGCTGAACCTTTTGTTTTTCACAGTGGGTGGCCGGGAGGAGCTGTCGCAGCAGCTGCAGCAGCTGTCTCGTCAAGTGCGCCACAGCCCAGTGACCTTCAGCGCCTGCTCACTGTTCTCCGTGGACGGCAGCCTGCTGACTGGTTTCTCAGCGGCCGTCATCACATACGCCATCATCTTGCTGCAGTTCAGCTCCCAGTGCACTGCTGACAGTGCGACCACTCCAAAAGCTGTTTCCTGAATTCCTCACTCACTGAGACATTAGTTACATCACCTAGAAAATCAGGAGATTTTCTATAAGGACACCAGAGAAAGTTCTGCCTTGATGTGGATGTGAGATCTGAGAAGCAGGTGATGAAGCAGCAAAAGATACAAGTACATAGTTTATGATATGATATGATACACATTTTATATCGACAATTGAAACTTTAAATATCTTATGAGTGTTTTACATCATAGTCATGAGTGTTTCATGTCACAATCACAGATATTGTATAGAAATATATCATTAAAATCTTGTTTAGATGTAGTATGTACTAATTGAATGTAATTAATTTCGAAACCTATGTACTGTCTGTATGACTTTATTCACGCATTTAGTTTATTCAGCAAATTGCAGCTCTAAGATACTCTGAATTCTTAAACCCCTTATCAGTGTTGATGGCAGTGTGTAACCTCACATTGTCCTCTTGATTGGGTCATCATGTCTTGTCTCCCTGTGATCTGTGAAAATGTGGGCGATGTGTCGCACTTCATTGTATGGATGACTATAATGAGTGTCCTTAGAGTATAGTATAGTGTCTTTGTTGCTGTGGATGATTGCCAAACTGAAGAATAGAGATACACACTCTCACAATCACAGAATTGCCTGAGCACGCAGCAAAAGACATCCCAGGGATAATATATGGGGCCATAAAAAAGTTTAGTGACACTGAAGTCGAAACTAGTAACAGTTAAGCAACTGTTTGCGATGTATCATCAGATCATAAATGTTCACGTTTTCCAAGTCTGACCATTCTCAGGGAAACATCTCGCACTGAGAAGTTAGTTTGCATGGCGCTGTCTAGCAGAGCATTATCACTATGGCGCAGTTCAGCTGATGATGATGTTCGGTTTGTGGGGCGCTCAACTGCGCAGTCATCAGCGCCCGTACAATGTCCCAACTATTTACACATTCCAATGTTTGACTCAGTCCAATCTAGCAACTATCATGAACGATGATAATGATGATGAAATGATGAGGACAACACAAACACCCAGTCCTCAGGCAGAGGAAATCCCCTAACAGACCGGGAATTGAATCCGGGATCCCATGATCTAGAGGCAGCAACGCTAGCCACTGGACCGCGAACTGCGGACAGTTCAGTTGACGCAGCAGCACGCTGCAAAACTTGGTAAAACATAGCCATCAGTGCTACAGCGTCTTCTGGGTATTTTGTAAGGCCAACATGAAATTATTTCTTTTTTATGACAAGGATAGTAGTGTTACTAAATAATCAGCAACATTGTGACATTGCAGCAGCCTGTAAATATATTTAAATGGGTAGTTAGTCCATTTTAAGGCCACTTGAATTGGCTGGAGACTTGTATTACCTAATTATCTAGGCAGGGCTACTCTCTGGGGCTAAAGCTGAGCGAAACAGCTTTCAATAGGTGCTATACTTTCATCTTCTTGGTTGTTAGCACAGTCATCACCACAGTTAACATTGTCGCCGTCACTGAAGCTACTGTGAGTGACTCCACATACACCACTAGTACTGTAATCATAGACTGGAGTCCTTGTCACGCAATCGCTGGTTCGTCACTCTAGGTTGAGATTTCGCCTTGCCGACGACGATGTCATTTACTTTTCGTAAGATGTTAGAGCACTCTGGGCTGACCCGACTATTACAGCAAGACATCTGCAATTCTTTTAACTCATGTATACCAGAAACTGATGAAACGAAATAAAATGGCGGCACTAGCCAAGGACCACTATTATATACACCACTAATCAGCTGGTAGAACTGCACTCACATTCCAGTTATTTCTCCAGTCCTGTGTTCATCACCATATCACTATCCACGTCTCTTTGAAATTTTTGACTTCTTAGTCGCGTCATCAGGGCCAACACAACCGCCAGCTGTATCACTAGTGACTAGGGGAACCCTGCCGACCAGGTTCCCCCCTCCCCCCCCCCCAAGACTTAAAAACATAAGAAGGAAGAAAAGGCAGTGCAGTTATGTGGACATAATTGCTAATAAGCCCAACCCTCTCAACAATTTTACTGCAACCCACTTTCATTTCCATTCAGCTTGCCTCTCTTACCATTTACATTCATCTCCTTTTCAACTATGACCCAAAGTTCCTTAATCGCAGAACTCTGGCCATAACGGCAACATATTTTATTGCAACATCCGCTTCTTAAGCACCAAACACAGCCGAATAGAACAGCTCGTGGCAAAGGTCAGTATTATCTGATCACTATAGCTGTTTATATTGGACTATTGCTGTGCATTCATAAGGAAAGTGATGCGGCATGTCCACATGTTTCATTACTCAAGTGTGTATCCTGTTAGATTCCACTCAGTTTTAATGTTAAAATTTGCATTTTGATGACGTATGAGGGCAGGCCGTACAACACAACTCTTACATTTTGGAAGATATGATTGTAAGTACTCCATATGTTATGGTATGTTTCAAGCAAATCTTTAGCTTCTTGCCAAATAATATGTCATTTACGATCTTTTGAGGCTGCTGGTCATAATTGTCTGTCACACTGTATTGTTTCTTCAGCGTCATGTGCTTCTGTAACCTTTAGACAGCAGACAAATGCTGGCTTTAACGGATAAATGTTCTTGATATGTCGTAGAGCAGACATATCCCCCCCCCCTCCCGCCCCTTTCTGCAGACAATTTTTGTTCTGTTTCAGGCGTCTGAGCCGGGTTACAACCCTTGTAAGGAAGGGACTTTCCCTCCCTCTCCATCTCGACTGTAGGATTCGATTTCTCATGAATACTACTAATGTAATCCTTGAATTGCTATAATGTTATTTGAAGGTGAATCCGTATAAAAAGTGAGTCGTCGAGGTTGATATTAATAAATATACTGTTCCTTGGAACATGGCTAAACTGGAATACAACTTAACAACCGTATACTGTACATTGTTTAGGGATCTGGCAGCATCAGCTGCTTTCATTTTAGTTAATAAATAAACTGCACCCAATTTCTTGTAAATGCACAAATAAATCATGAGGAAATGCCGAGATACTACGAATTACTGTGGCTAAGACAAGTTGTTTGTAATAAAACGTATAAAATGTTGATTGGTACCTACTCTATTATGAGCCTTAATTAGTATTATCAGCAAATTCCGCACCAATTGGCGTAAAGTAAAATATTTAAGTTCGTGGACTGATTTATGAGGTACCCCCATACAGAGTATACAGGGTGAGTCGCTGACAGTTTCCACCATGAATAACTCCGAAAGTATGATACGAGCTTGTAAGTTTGTAGGACAAATGTTTAATAGGACAACGGGGGCCATAATATGACGATGGGTTTTTGTTGCTAGGTGGGGTAAAGTCAGAGATATGAAGGTCAACTTTTTTTTAAAAAAATAGGCATGAACGTCCATTTACAGAAGGTGTTCGAAGTTATGACCATTGGTGTCAATGCAGTGCTGCAATCTTCTTATATGGAATGAGTGGTGTTCCTTATCACTTCGGCAGTTGTTGAAGCACATGCTCTGACAGTTCTCTCTCGTATATCGTGCAAATAGTAAATATTCACCGAATACAGCGTATCCATCTAACGTGCCATTGACATGTAAACACCATTCGACGGTTTCGTAATACAACACTAATAGGAACTGTAAGACTAGTATCGTCGAATCAAGCGAATGTGAATGATATATTCTTTCGAAGAACAAGTCGATACGCTTCTCATTTACGGATAATGCCAGCGAAATTCAGTGAGAGCTGAGAGATATCCTCAACGTACTCACTCTAGACGTCGTACATTTAAATTTGTGTATGATAAATTTAGAACATCTGGAACTTTAACGTATCGGAAACGCATCCGGCAAAGGAAAGTTTCTAACGAGGAAATGGAAATTGGTACTCTTGCCACTGTGGTTCGAGATCCTTGCGTTAATTCGCATCAAATTGCAAGGGAATCTGGCATGAGCTAGAGTAGTGTTGTTCGTGTTCCGCATCGCCATAAATATCATCCTTCACCAAGAATTAACTACTACTGATTGTATGAGTCGCATTGAATTCTGCCGATGGACTCAACTTAAGAGGGATGACACATTTATTAATTTGATTTTATTTACTGACGAGGCCACATTGACGAACCATGGAAATGTTAATTTGCATAACTTGCACTATTGGGCAATTGAAAATCCATGTTGGCTGCCGCAAGTTGCACACCAAAAACGGTGGTCGGTGAATGTATGGTGTGAGGTTCTGGAGGACAGAATTATAGGCCCCCATTTCATCAAAGGAAATCTTGTTGGTAGGAAGAATACCACATTCCATCAAGAAACATTAGGTCTGTTATTGGAAGAAATACCTTTAGGAACAAGGAACAGAATGTGGTATCAACACGATGGGTGTCCGGCACATTTTTCGCTGATGGCTGGAATTGAGTTGCAGAGATAATTCCCAAATCGTTGGATTAGATTTGGAGGAGATGTGTCGTGCCCGGCTCGTTCGACAGACTTGACGCCTCTGTATTTTGTCTTGCGGGGATTCGTAAAAGACATTGTTTATAAAGACGTTCCAACTACACATGAAGATATGCGAAGGAGAATTGTCAGAGCATGTACATCGATTAAGTGCTGATGTGATAAGGAATACCACTTAATCCATCCTAAGAAGATTGCAGCACTGAAGTGATACCAGTGGTCATCACTTCGAACACCTTCTGTAAATGGACGTTAATTCCACCTTTTTGAACTTCGTTGACCTTCAAAGACCTTACTGTTACACATCACTGGATTCGTCTCGCCGCTATCGGAAAATAAGTACCAAACTATAGCATCCCATTTAAAAAAACAAAGTTGATCTTTATGTCTCTGACGCGACCCCACCTATCAACAAAACACCGACGTCGTAGTATGATTCTCGTTGTCCCATGCAACTTTTGTCCCACAAACTTTTCAGCTCCTATCATACTTTCTGAGTTATTCTTGGTTGCGATAGTTAGTGACTCATCCTGTATAGCATTGTAAAATTTCTAAGTTGAATTGACAGATACATACAAGTCCTGAATGCAGCTAATTCGCGAAAAATCAGCCCTCATATCTAGAAATAATCAAAGTTTTCAGAAATGTATTCGAGAAATCGGAAATGTCTGTGAAACAGTCAAGTAAGGTTAGAGCCCAAAACGAGATTCAACAGCAGTGCCGAGAGAGAACACATGAATAATTTTAAGTTCAAAAGGAAAGGGGTGGTCGATTCATCCGCAAGACTAATTTGGTCGTGCTCTTTGTGTGATTAAGAAGTTGAAACCGCTCCAACGTTAAATAACCTTTGACTGTTGTATGAATAACACTGTCCAGATCGCTGTTAAAATTTTCTTTATTTGTTAAGCCATATAGACTGCTGCCATCATCAGATATTAAAAAGCTTAGAACTTGCAGAGCAAGGTTCAGTGTCAGAATTAAAAGCTATAGATAATCGGGATATCGACTTACACCGCGAAAAGGCATAGGTTTTAGTATCGTCACTAAACCTTGTCCTGCAAGTTATAAGCTTTTGATATCTGCTGACCCCAGTAGCTGAAACAACGTAATAAATAAAGTCATATTCAATAACTATCTAGTCGGTTTTATTCACAAAACGTTTACAATGATTGTGAACTCACCAGTACTTCATTTCCTTTATTGGTAATCCTTGGGCTGTGTATTCCTAGACTACCAGTAATTAGGCTCAGAAAATACCAAAGCTGCAAATTACAATTTCTGCATCGTTTATGGAGCTAAAATCTACCTAATTCTGTATTCATTAATTCAAGAAGGGGTAGTAAGTTATGGCACTCACAGATACTAAAAATATAATTAGGGTAAGGGCACAGTTTCACTAATTTATTAATAATGCCTACGTTTTCTTACTAGCTCACTAAGTGGCACATCAACCTAATAGAAAATTGCTTCTCCTTTCTGATAGTCCAGTCGCATTATGGGAAATTTTAATTGCTAAAACCTTAACTTGTTCAAAATGAACCGTGTAAAACATATTACACAAGTTGTATGCGGTTTGTGTGATAGTGTCATGATTATTATTATTTCTGTGGCTTTCTTTGATCCAAATATAATACTTGTCCAAATTTTCATCTCCAAGTCGATTCATATATTAAACATTCACCATTATTTCAACAGACAGAGCCTAACTTAAAAAGGGTGGCGCCATAACCATAACACAGAGTGTCCCACCACAAGACAATAACTTACAACAAAAAACTCTCCTATGAGGGAGATGATGTTTCGAAGGAAGTTACAGTTTCGATTCTGTGACATGAACTTTATGCATAGGAAAGATATATACTGAAGAACCAAAGAAACTGGTACACCTGCTTAATATCGTGTAAGGCCCCCGCGAGCACCAAGAAGTGCCACGACACAATGTGGCATGGACTCGACTAATGTCTGAAGTAGTGCCGGAGGGAACTGACACTATAAATTCTGCGGGGCTGCCCATAAATCCGTAAGAGTACGAGGGGCTGGAGATTTCTTCTGAACAGCACGTTGCAAGGCATCCCAGGTATGCTCAATAATGTTTATACCTGGGGAGTCTGGTGACCACCGGAATGTTTAAACTCAGTGTTCTCGGAGCCACTCTCTAGCAAGTCAGGACGTGTGGGGTGTCGCATCGTCCTGCTGGAATTGCCCAAGTCCTTCGGAATGCACAATGAACATGAATGGATCCAGGGATCCGAAATGCTGTGTACATACGTGTCACCGGTCAGAGTCATATCTAGAAACATCAGAGGTCCCATATCGCTCCAACTACATACGCTCCACAGCATTACAGACTCTCCGCCAGTCTGAACAGTCCCCTACTGACATGCAGGGTACATTGATTCGTAAGGTTGTCTCCATACCAGTACACATCCATCAACTTGATACAATTTGAAACGAGACTCGTTCGACTAGGCAAGATGTTTCCAGTTATCAAAAGTCGAATGTCGGCGTTGACGGGCGCAGTTGAGGCCTATAGTTTTGTGTCGTGCAGTCATCAACGATATATGAGTGGGTCGTCGGCTCCAAATGCCCATATCGATGATGTTTCGTTAAATGGTTCACTCACTGACACGTGTTGATGGCCCGCATTGAAATTTGCATCAGTTTGCGGAAGGGTTGCACTTCTGTCACGTTGAACGATTATCTTCAGTCGTCTTTGGTCTCGTTCTTGCAGGATTTTTTTCCGGCAGCAGTGATGTAGTAGATTTGATGTTTTACCGGATTTCTGATATTCATGGTACACTCGTGAAACGGCTTTATGGGAAAACTCACCTCTTCATGATTACCTCGGAGAAGCTGTGTCCCATCGCTCGCACACCGGCTATAACACTACGTTCAGACACCTTTAAATCTTGATAACCTGCCATTGTAGCAGCAGTAACCGATCTAACAATTATGCCAGACACCTGTGCGTTGCCAACTGCAGCGCCATATTCCATCTGTTTACATATCTCTGTATTTGAATACACATGGCTACACCAGTTTCTTTGGCCCTTCAGTGTAGTTTCGTGTGTTACTGTAATACATAACTTTTATTGACATTAATAATTATATTTATCTTATTTTATTCAAGTTGAGTGTAAAATCACCTGGATAACTCTTTTTTCAGAATGCACATATTTTCGTGTAAAAAGCATACCGAACATCTTCATAATTATCCAGTAGGATAAAGGAATACAGTAAAAACCAGCACCCCATAAATGGCGAGAATTACACATATAGTGAGAAAAAGTGGTGTCAAGCGATTCATTGAGAGTGAGTGCAGCATCAGTAGAGTTAGTTTAGGGAGAGAAAATTACCCTATGGATGTTAGAACTACTCAAACTACGTCATGTATAGCATACATATGGCATTTTGTGACCTTAAGTGATCTAATACTTCCAAAAATATGTCTGTCCAGCGTAGTAAAAAAGTCATATTCTTTTTGTATTTGTAATTTTGAATGCAAATTCCTTGTGTTACTGCGACAAGTGATGACAGTGTTCATATTAACTAATCGTGTTATATGAAAATTGTGTGATAAAATTTTTCTGAAATTCTTGCTTAATTGTCTGTGTCATAAACTATAAGTAAAGTGTAAAACATCTTTTTAACCAAGGTTTTACATTTCTTCACAGTATGACAAATATTATATTTCCTATGTTTTGATAAATGACAAAGGTGACGTGGAATTAGCCGAGCGGTCTAGGGCGCTGCAGTCATGGACTGTGCGGCTGGTCCCGGCAGAGGTTCGAGTCCTCCCTCGGGCATGGGTGTGTGTGTTTGTCCTTAGGATAATTTATGTTAAGTAGTGTCTAAGCTTAGGGAATGATGACCTTAGCAGTTAAGTCCCATAAGATTTCACACACATAAAAGACAAATGGGTTGTAACACATGAAAGAATTTCAGAAGTCATCTTTTCATGAGTATGTAGTATATTAGTAACAAAAATGAATTTACTTGTAAGAAAAAAACTTAAAATACATGCTTTCTCTAGCAAAGTAAGTTTTCAATCTTAGTTTTATATGCTTAACAGGATACATGGGACACTGATAATAATCATTTGTGTCATACTAGTACACATGTATGGAGTAAAATTGCCAATATAACTAAGTATAGCATCATACATGTGCAATATAAAAAAGACATGTAATAATTACTGTTAATTATTCACTAAGTTTTTGTGTGTAGTTTAATTGGTGCCAGTTGACAACTTCAAAGACATTTTGTGTGATGCGTATTTTTAACTCATTGTTTTATAAAAGTAGTAATGAAAATTGTCTGCCTCTACACTGTAAAGTTATTTTTCAAATCAAATGTTAATGAAAATGCCAAAATTGCTTGTACAATTAGACAGATTCAGTAGTATTAAATTGTTCATTCATAGATTACTTTCATGTAAAACTTATTCCTCATAATTCAAAATAAAATTTTTGTGGTCTTTCTGTTTAGTGTGTGTCTTTTCCTCAGAGTGCTAGTCTGTACACCAGCCATATCTTTGCTTTCATATGACATTCATTTTCATTGATTTACTGTCTGATTTATGAAACTGTGTTCCCCTTGATGATGCATCCTCATACAGCTGCAACATTTTTTCATTTTGGTGATACTAGTGGCAGAAATGGTCTATACAATTACGTAAAAGTTATAGGGCAGCTGTGGGTTCTAGATTCTTAAACTCTATGCAGAGAAAAAGGTCCAAATGTGAACTATTCTGCAAATAATTCTATAACCAGTCTATTCTAAATATAAATTTAAAAATATAAACACAAGTTTAATATTTTTGTCAACTGGGATAATATTATGTGTATAAAATTCCTTCTTTTATTGATCGAGACAGAGGTACTCCAGACACAAATTCTCACTGTACAATGCAAAAAAATTGGTACATCCTAAATTGTTTCAACCAATAAAGAAATGTTATATGAGTAACATAGTTGAGGCATTTCATCCAAATAATTGCACAAATAATTATATTTTATATATGTGTCAGAAATTTGTTTAATATAGGTATTCTGGTAGAAATTATCTGTAGTCAGAATTAATATTAATTAATTCAAAATTCCTCTCAGTTTATCATCCTTTACCAGCAACATATTATTATTACATAGGTGTAGACTGAAATATATATATGTCAGACCAACAGCCCCACAAATAGCACATAACAGAATCACCATAGTGTTTACAAACAACCAGATAACTGTACAAAAATTTTTTGTTTCTTCAAAATCTGTATAAGGTCATACGTGGATGTGTACTAGTGTTTTTATTACCCTATTCCTCTGCGTAAGGTGGTGCAGCTGTCTGCCTGCAAACAAGGTCAGTGTGCATTACCTTCCAATATGCACTGTGACCCAGGATGCCATCAGGTCTTCTCTTGACCATGACGTCCAGGAATGATTATCATCCTTCTCCCTTGGTCTCCCTAGTGAATTTGATGTTGGATGTATGGAGTTCAGATGAGTAAGGAAGTCAAGGAGTTTGTCCTTTCCATGAGGCCAGATTAGGAGCGTGTCATCCACATAATGGAAAAACATGTGGGTTTACATTTGGATGACGCCAGAGCGTCCTCCTTGAAGTATTCCATGTACAGATTCGCGACCACAGGCGAGAGTGGGCTACTGTTTTCTCGTATCTCACGTAGACGCATCTTGGTGAATAACCAAAGGATGTCAAAACGCACCAGGAGACCTGTCTTCCCCCCTACCCCTGATGACATAATGGGTTTTGCCTAGCCAGCATGTTGCCACTCGCCCTTCCCCAAACCCCCACCAGCACGAGGACAGATTTTGAATTTCGTGTGCTTTTGAAGGCAGGTTCTACAAAACTTTTCTTTGTAATCCTCCCCTCTGGGAAATTGTCAAACCTCCCCCATTCCCCTCCCCCTCATCTTAGCCTACTATACAGTTCTACACCACTTTACCCTCTATTCATCTCGGTATTTAAATAAATTGTGGGATACAATGCCGTGTATGGAATAGAGTTTATTTATTTAAAGAAATGTTAGGGAAATTGACTGACTGTGTGGAATATTGCAGTTTGCAAGAAAAATACTCATCGTACTTCCAAGGTTTTGTACGAGGGTCACTCCAAAAGAAATGCACACTATTTTTTTTAATCCATCTTTTATTCTACATGTTTGAGAGTTTTACAGTGTGTAGATACATCCTTTAGGAACAATATTTTCATTTCTCCACATAATTTCCATCCCTCTCAACTGCCTTACGCAATCTTGGAACCAGCGCCTGTGTAACCGAACAGTAAAACTCTGGACCAACCTGATGGAGCCACTGTTTGGCAGCGTGCACAAGGGAGTCATCATGATCACACCTTGTTCCACGAAGAGAATCTTTCGGTTTCTCAAAGAGATGATAGTCACATGGAGCCAGGTATGGACTGTAAGGCGGCTGTTTCAGTGTTGTCCATCCGAGTTTTGTGATCACTTCCATGGTTTTTTGACTGACATGTGGCCGTGCATTGTCGTGCAACAGCAAAACATCCTGCTTTTGCCGATGTGGTCGAACACGACTCAGTCGAGCTTGAAGTTTCTTCAGTGTTGGCACATATGCATCAAAATTCAAAATTTATGGTGGTTCCACTTGGCATGATGTCCACAAGCAAGAGTGCTTCGGAATCGAAAAACACCGTAGCCATAACTTTTTCAGCAGAAGGTGTGGTTTTGAATTTTTTTTCTTGGGTGAATTTGCATGATGCCACTCCATTGATTGCCTCTTCGTCTCTGGAGAAAAATGATGGAGCCATGTTTCATCACCTGTCACAATTCTTCCAAGAAATTTTTCCCCAGCATTCTCGTACTATTCCAAAAGTTCGCTGCATACCGTTTTTCTTGTTTCTTTGTGAGCCGCTGTCAACATCCTGGGAACCCACCAGGCACAAACCTTTTTTAACGCCAACACTTTCAGTATTCTGCAAACACTTCCTTCCCCTATCCCAACGTAGCGTGACAATTCGTTCACTGTGATGTGTCTGTCAGCAGTCACCAATTCGTTAACTCTCTGCACATTGTCTGGAGTGTGTGCAGTACGAGGCCTGCCGCTGCGAGGACAATCCTCAATATTGCCGTGCCCACTTTCATCACGTAACCCGCTTGCCCACCGACTAACTGTACTGCGATCGACAGCAGCATCTCCATACACCTTTTTCAACCTCTTGTGGATGTTTCCCATTGTCTCGTTTTCACAGCACAGGAATTCTGTGACAGCACGTTGCTTCTGACGAACGTCAACTGTAGCAGCCATCTTGAAGACATGATGTGACGGCGCCACTCATGGGAACAGCTTGAACTAAGTGTGAGAACAAGCGGGAAGGATGTATCTACACACTGTAAAACTTTCACACATGCAGAATGAAAACTGTATTTTTACAAAAATAGTGTGCATTTCTTTTGGAGTAACCCTCGTATACACCGACATGTGTTTACACAAGCACCTCCCTCCACCACCATAAGCCATATCCATCGAAAAATACCTTGAAGTCATGTCTCCGCACTCGCCGCACAGCACCACAGGTGCTAAACCACTGGATCCTTTTCAGTCCCGAATGCTGGATTGGGAGGCGGCGCTTGCTTGCGGAGGATTGTGTGAGACCGAATATCAGCTTCCTTCGAAATTTGATACCAGACTCACTTCATGTTTTGTTACCAAACACAAACCTTCCGCATCAGGTCAATGGAAGTAACTGCTCTATGTGCTCGCCCTGCAGTGATGCCACCAGCACAGGACGATTGGAGAAGCGACCTCCCACCAATCCTTTCTCCAATCCCCTCCTTCCCTCGCCCCTCACCCCTCTGATAATTTCTGTCGGACAAAGCATCAGGTGGCGGCAACTTTTGATATTGATACCTGGGGAATTCCTGGCAAAACATATGCTTCTTTCTCTCTCTCCTCTTTCTCTCTCTCAAGCTGCTACTTTCTGACCAGCGAGCATCTGTCGCATGTCACCAGAATCCACACCAACCCCCTTTTTGTTCTGAACAAAGTAGTGGATAACTGGTAGACCTCCAGATGTGGATGTGTTGTGTTCTGGCGTATAGACAAGCGCAGGCATGAAGAGCGGAAGATCAGAGAAGGCTATGAGATGACGTCAACCAAGAGCCCGTTGACTAGGGCGGCACCACAAACGGAGCGGCCTCTATAAGAAGAGAATATAAGCGCCGCTCCCGCCAGTCTAGGGCGGACAATATACGGAGAGTAGAAGACGGACACTAGTAGAAAACACGTCTTAGCACTACGATAGTCGTTATCAGTGATCCAAAAACTATGTGACAAACGTGCATGAACACTGTATACGGCAAAGGGCTCTGCATGTCGCCCATCGCTTGTGGCAACTCGTTGTAAATCCAAAGTTAAGTATTGTCAATCATCTTTATTGTAATAAAAACTATTAACGTGATTTTGCTTGAATTGTTGTATAGCTATCCGAGTACTCAGCATTCTTTAGGCACCCTATAACAGACGAATGGGCAGGACCCTGCATCTTGGAAATAGTCCATTGGCGCTGCTTCCACTCTATCAAATTTATTGAGAAATTAATAAAAGCCGTACCCTTTCTGTGGTACAGTTTTTCCTTGCATTCTATTGGTGGATACCAGGACTGGCGTATTTGACGGGAAATTCTGGGGCTATCCGGGATTCTATCTCAAAACCGTCTGGTTTCCTACCTCCACTCATCCCCCCTCTGGGTTTTCCTTTCCTCCTGTTGGTGAATACCAGGAGTGGCAGAATTGGCGGGAAATTCTGAGAATACCCGGGATTAGATCTCGCAACCGCCCAGTCTCCAAACCCTCCTCTTCTCCCTTCTGGTTTTTCCTTCCCTCCTATTGGTGGATGCTGACACAGTTAGAATGTTTGGCGGGAAATGTATTACTTTACAGGTAGCTGAAAATGGTAGTGAAAATTTCAAATGTCACCTCAATTACGCTTTGTCCTTAAGCAACTCGCAGGAGACAGGATGGGATTTGACTGAACTGTACTCGCAATACCACTATTGGAAAATAAATCGATCAATTAGGATTTTGACATCATGATTGGAAGTAAAGATGTATACAATTATAGTTCTAGATTTCAAACTTCGATGGTAATTATTGCCATCATGGCTGTGTAATTCCCGACCAACTACAGGTCTAAAGCACTATTGAATTGTTTCCAGAGCTCTCGGGTCCAGCCGAATGCTATCTATCGTTGAAGCCCGATGATATTTCGGCGAATAATCTTTCCACCATCATCAGGTGGTTCCGTCAGAGGTTATTCGCTCGAATATCGTAGGACTTCAACGATCGCATCCGGTCACACACCCGAGAGCCCTGGAAACAACACATACGTAGGGAAAGCCTCCGATCACACTATAGAGTTCCCAAGTTGGTTCTCTCTGCTACACCAAGAAGAAGAAGGAGAGGAAAACGCCTATCACATGACAGAATAGTAACAACAACAAATCCACATTTATTTAAACAAATATGACTCAACCTTTCCGCAGCACAACAGTGCCCCCTGTGATGTACTGAGAACCACTCAGTGCTACACACAGCAGCTGTCAGCACATGGGCAAGGTACTTTTATTAACACAAATGCTCAAACCATGATCCACTCCATAGTAGTTGCCATAACTAGATGTCAGAAATCATAAAAACTTCTGTAAGCCACCGCTGTCGGTTGTCTTCACACACATCGCCTGGCATCCATACCGCATTCATACCAGGCTCTCAGAAGCCAGAGAGACTGCTACCGTGACCACCAAGCCATCAACCGGCTAGTCTACACGGGGGGAGGGGGGGGGGGGCAATACTCGCCCAACGGAAACACTGCCTATGTCACGTGGCACAAATACTGTTTCTTAGTATAGGAATTAACCACCACCAGAGAGGAAGTGCAAAAACTACGATCCTTGGCTGAAACAGTTTATGAATTCGATAAGATTTCATTACGATCTGCCATCTCCTCCTACGTGGATAAAGGCGGAGATTGAAAGATCTAGCGCTTTGCCTCTATTTCGAAACAAGCTGTCCCTTCGATCTCCTGATTTCACCCGAGTCCTGCGTCATACACGATCTCTCTAGATACATACATGCTGATGCTAACACTCCTTTTTGGTTGTATAGTCGATACGAGCTGTATACATTTGAGAGTGTTGTGGTGGTATAACAGACGATTAAGAAGAAGAAGAAACATATGATTTACGCTTGGTGGAGCTCCAGATGGAAGCAGTTTGAGATATTTACCTAAATCACTTGTGCTGTCAATTCTGTAGTATTGTTGTAGTGTTTGGGTTCCATACAAAGAAGGTACTGGAGAGCGAGAAATGATTGTAGATCATAAACATAAATTCCTACAGCTACACAATTCTGCAATTAAGCATGCTATAATGTTAAAGCAGTGTTGTTGCTGATATATTAGTCATGTGGAATGAAAGACTGTTAATACTGCAATGCAGGAAATATATTTGCAACTTATGACATACATTCATCCTGGTGAGAAACGTTAAGATTATAATACCACTACCTTCTACACCAAAGAAAAAAAAGCCATAGATTCTTTGTGATCCGTGCAGTATATGGCTTTCTGGAGATCTATAGCGCCCACTGTTCACATCCGACTACGATTCGGAAATGTTTCTCAAAACCTTTCGTCCGCAGGAGCGCTGTTGATTATCACATAGTGCTGGACGTCTGTGCTTTAAAACACTTTTTTGAGAGAATCTTGGCGGGATGCAGCACCTTGCATAAGTGCTAACTGAAAATATCTGTAGCCTATTCATGAATCTGATTGTCTGGGAGAATTAAATGTCAAATGATTTCCTGGAGCTGAGGAGAATCAAGCCACATTGCCAGTGTGAGTGTTGACATAACGTAATTTTTTCGGACGCTATACACATATAAACGATAATTGCACTGCTTGTGTGAGTGTAAAGTTACTATGGCCGAAATGTGTAAAGACAATGATGTGACAGGGACTAGATCCATTCATAAGTGAGGTGTAGAGTTGTCACGGTAAATTGGGATTTCAGTGCATCGATATTCATAAGGGGTATGAAAGATTTTACGTGAAAAATTACGTCCAGTTGTAAGGAAGGTATAGATTTATGTGGGAAACTGATGTTTCCAGGGCAACAGTCGTCAGAAGGAGGTATGCCCGATACTTTGCTGATTGTCGAATGTACCCAGATTGATAGTAATATTTAATTGTAATTACACTGATAAATATGTGGCTGGTTTCCTAGAACGACTCTGCTTGGCGTCCAGGGGCGTGGTGGAGGTAGCTCCATGTAAATTGACCGGCTGATGGCTTGGCGGTCATGGTGACAGTCTCTTCGGCCTCCGAGCATCAGGCATGACTGGCGTGTGGATTCCAGGAGATGTGTGTGTGAAGACGACCGACAGTGGTGACCTACGAAGGTTGTCACAATCTCTGACATTCAATCATGGGAACTACTGCAAAATGGATTGTTTTTAAGTGTATGTGGTTACAAAGTGCCCTTTCCATGTGCTGATAGCATCTGTGTGTGTTGTTGGATGGTTATGAATACATCCCAGTGGACCCTGTCTTGTAGCGGATAGGTTGTTTAAATAAATGAGGATTTGTTGTTGTTGTTATTATCCTATCATGTTACCCTCCTTCATCATGGCATAGCAGAGAGGAGCAACGTAGGAATTCTACAGTGCTTTAAAAAATATACTTAGTAGATCTGTTGGCGGTCGGGAATTAGACAACCGCAACGGCATAAATTCCCCAGAAATTTGAAATTACAACTATAATTTCATGCAGTATTGATTTCAATCGCGATTTTAAGTTCCTGATTGATCAATTTATTGATTCCAATAGTGCTATTGCGAGAAGCACACCACTCAAACCCCTCCTAGTCACGTGGAAATCGTCTAAGGACATAGTGCAACAGAGCTGAAATTTGAAATATTCATTACCGTTTTCAGCTGTCTTGGGCGTAATGGATTTCCCACCAAACGACCTAACTGTGCCAGTATCCACCAATAGGAGGAACGGGTAATCCAGAAGGGAAAGGGGTAGTGTTTCGAAACTGGGCAGTTGCAGGATCAAATTCCGGATAGTCCCAGAATTTCCCACCAAAAAGTCTAGTCTAGATATCCATCAACAGACAGCAAGGAAAAACTGTCCCACAGAGAAGATGTCGATTTAATTAAATAGTCAATCAATCTGTTAGAGAAGAGGAAGCGCAATTGGACTATTTCCAAGACATCAACGGCTGGGGTTTACCAGGTAACCAGTGCTTTGTTCAAGACAAAAGAGGGGTTAGTATGGATTCTGGTGGCAAGTGACAGAAGCTCGCTAGTGAGGAACAGCCACTTGAGAGACAGAGAGGGGAACAGGAGAGAGAGAGAGAGAGAGAGAGAGAGAGAGAGAAAGAGAGAGAGAGGGGGAGAGAGAGAGAGAGTACGTGAGTGAGAGAGAGTGAGCATGTGTTTCGTCAGGAATTTCTCACGTATCAAAGATTTGCCAGAACCTGACGATTTGTGCAACAGAAAGTTATCGATGGGGATGAGAGGACAGGATTGGAGGGAGGAGTGGTGGGTAGGTTGTTTCTTCCAGCGTCCTAGGTGGTTGTATTTTGAACTAACCAGTCAGTATCTGCAAGGCAGGGCGAGCACATAGAGCAGCTGCTCGCACTCACCTGGAGTGGAAGGTGTGTGTTCATGGACAGAACACGAAGTGAGTCTAGAATCAGATTTCAAAGGAAGTTAACATCTGCTAACACGCATTCCTCCACAGGCAACTGCCGCCTCTCAGTCCTGCGCTCGAAACTGGAAGGATTCCGATGGTCTGGAAATGTGTGGTGCATTGTAGCACGCGCAAGGACGTGACCGGAAGGTTTTTTCTCTGTATATGGCTTGTGGTGGTACTTGTGTAATCACACGTCTGTGTATGCAGGACTTCAGATATATCACAAGTGTTTTTCCAGCAAATATCAATATTCTACAAAATCAGTCAGTAGCGCTACAAATTCTTTAAGTAAATAAATAAACTTTATTCCATACACTGCCCAGTATCCCACAAATTGTTTAAACGAACAATATTCCATACATTGTTTTGTCTCCCAGAAATTGTTAAACAATGTTCCAAACACTGCAATCAATTATGCACAAAATAGCCAATCAATAAATATTTCCAGAGTGGGTGGGGCAGTAGGATCCAAGGAAACTGTCCCACACAAAAGGATGCCAATTTAATTAATTAGTCAATCAATTTGATGGAGTGCAGGGCTATTCAGATAACTCAGGCCAGACTGAAAAACCTCGTGCTCAGCGACAGAATATTGAGAGGGGGGAAATAGGCAGAGAATTGAACAGTAGGTTCCGGGGAGGTGGATCGGGAGG
Organism: Schistocerca piceifrons; assembly: GCF_021461385.2. Classification (NCBI taxonomy): domain Eukaryota; kingdom Metazoa; phylum Arthropoda; class Insecta; order Orthoptera; family Acrididae; genus Schistocerca; species Schistocerca piceifrons. The sequence goes on from NC_060139.1 coordinate 850,252,356, forward strand.
CGGAGGGGTGGCGAGTTCCCAGAGGGGAGTTTGATAAAGAAAAGTAGTGTAGAACCTGCCATCATAACCGGACGAAGTTCATAAAGAGTCCTCAAACGTGATGGCCAGACTGAAAAACCTCGTGCTCAGCGACAGAATATTGAGAGGGGGGAAATAGGCAGAGAATTGAACAGTAGGTTCCGGGGAGGTGGATCGGGAGGTGGAGGGGTGGGGAGTTCCCAGAGGGGAGTTTGATAGAGAAAAGTAGTGTAGAACCTGCCATCAGAACCGGACGAAGTTCATAAACAGTCCTCAAACGTGATGGCCAGGGAAATCCCATGACGTCATCAGAGGAAGTGGGAATTAATTAATAAATGAATCAATTAATCTGATATCAGTTTTATGTCAGTTTTATATAAATTATCCTTTTTCCTGCTTTACCCTACTAGCGAAGTTGTGGTGCGTTTTACAAAGTCCACAGAACTGCGGATATGTTGACTGCATTTACACCACATAAAGGTTTATTACCTTCAGGTATTTATTCAGTGTATATGTAGGTGAAGTAATGCTGCTGAGAGCTCTTGCATTGCCGAAGAGATGTCGTGCTCAGCATATTGTGCCGAACTTCGCTAAGGTCACGTGTCACAGCGATTCTGCAGCAGCCTGGGGGTTTAACAAGTGGGACAGCCTATCCATGGTACCTGAGAGAGTGAACTCTACCACCCAGAGCCTTGAGTGCAGCTCCCAGGAACTAGACTATATTACAGCTGCCCAATCATTTTCATTACTAGACCTGGGATTTGGATTATGATGTAACGTGGGTGGCAGCCGATTCCGCCTTAGGAAGGCCACAGGACGTCAAATATCAAAATTCTTACGTCTCCTTGACAAACTGTCATTGGAGGTCCAATGCAAGATAGTAATTAGTCTGATTGACATGGAGTTGAGGGACGATGCTGTTTCAGTTTAGAAGTTCGCACCAGTGACCAACACCTTCAGTGAAGTTGAACAAGTTGCGGCCCTGCTATCACCTGAAGCAGATGAAGAAGTACGTCGTGAAACCTGCTTTGCTCTGGTGAGAACTGGACCAGCGAAATCGAATGTTAGCAGCAGAGAGAGGACGACTGCCTTGGGATTGGGACCTTAGAGAGTACGCTGAGATTGTTGTCTTACCTGCTGACAGAGGAAACACTTTGTTCTTTCCCTCAGGGTCTACATTGAGACGATGAAGAGTGTGCTAAATGATGATTCACACAGGAAGATCAACGCTGACAACTAGGGTTGTTCTCAAGGACGTGGATTTGCCAGAGGGGGTCGCCAAGAATCTGTTAGCTCAAGGACTTGTATCGCCAAGGCTTTGTGCACTCCCTCCAGTTAACTAAGGTAGGATGCCGTTGCGCCCCTTTGTCACCAACATTAGGCACCTGCATATTTGCTGGCAAAATACCTGATGGAAATACTGAGCCTATATATGGATAAATACACTCATCATATCTACAATTCTGTGGATTTTGTAAAACGCCTAGACAGTGTATGAATACCGATTATACTCTACTAAGCACTGATCACAGGAGACGCTATAGTTATGTAGGGCACTAATATACACCCATGTACTATTAACATACGGGGGACCCCCTTCACGTTGAAAGATTACTGTCGCGACATGGTTCTCAAGTCCCGTTCAAGCATCACGATAGTTCCATTAGTATGGTGTCAATCGCAGATGCTGAAATTGACTATACCAATGTTCGAATGTTCAGCCTCCCGCCGGAGGTTGATGACAACTTTCGAAAGAACATATTGACTCCTTATCGAAACGTAGAAAACGTCCGTCGTGAACGTTTGCCTACTCAACACAGATTACAGTGTTGTACTGGAATTCGTTCCGTGGAAATGCATGTAAAACGCAATATTCCATCACATTGGCGTGGTTATCGCGTTCGTGTCATTCATGTACACTAGTCAAAAGGGAAGCTGCTCCCTATGTAATGAAAGTGAACACTTTAAGTCTAATTGCCGGCTGAGGGTTTTTGTATTAAAGCCGTCATTAATGCAGTGTCGCAAATTGACGGTTGCTAATGTTGTTCCTTCCACTCCCGACCTCGGACCTACTTCTACTTCGGATCATAATGAACAAAAAGTCAGTTCTCAGAACTGAATCGTGTAGATGAATTTCCGCCTTTCCCTCCGCGACAGGTTCAGAATCCTATTGCCCTCAGGACAGAACCTGTACAGTGACAAACAAGCGACGTCGCATTCAAGATGGGGAGGGTGAGGATTTGGCTGTGCCTTCTGCCCCAACCTCCTCCGTATCGATTGTGTCCCCTGCTCCTGTCGATGCTACGATACATACCGTCCGTGGTACGGTGAATGGTAAAGAAGTTATCACCAGCATCCCTGCTGCTCGCGAAGTGGCTTCTTCTGAGCTGCCTGTGTGTGGAGAAGGAGCGGAGTCCACCCCTTCGTCTTTGTGTCCTGCGTTACAGTCTGAGACGTTGCAATGTCCTCCTACTCCTTCGTCTTCAGCCACCGACGGTTTCCCGAATTTGCCGCCTACAGCAACTCCAGAGGACAATAAAATTAGCGACCAAGTATCGCCTGTTGCATTGGTTGTGTCCACAGAATGCTTCCGCCTTAGCGACTGGACCTGTGTTACCTGTCCCTTTCCTTTTGTGAGGGGCAGGAAGGTGTGCCTATGTCCCCTCCCACACCTACGTCTGCAGAGGCCACTGACAGAAACAATATATGCAACCTGACCGTGCGGTGGCACGTAAGAAATCTAAGAAAGAAGGTTATGAAGTTGCGGGTTCTGGTTCCCCGATGTCTGATTCATCTGTGGACTCCGCAATGGACCTTGACACTCAGCTGTCTACCTAATTCCGCTCGTACGTTCCGTAGATTCCTGTATAGCTGCGACCAATGACCCAAACCTACACGTTCCTTTCCTTAAATGTTAAACGTGTGGAATCAGAATTGCTTCGCTGGGTCAGTTCATTTATGATCCATGTGCGGACATAGTGTTCTTACAGGGGGTATTATTTATGAATTTCTCCTTACCTGGTGTTCGTATGATCTTTAATGTAGCACTTGAATATTCTACGTGGACCGCCTTATTCTTTCGCGAAGGCATTCCTATTGCTGATGTGGAAATGTTGATTTGGGCAGGGTCATAGGTAATTTTTGGTTTGGTTGTTTGGGGAAAGAGACCAGACAGCGAGGTCATCGGTCTCATCGGATTAAGGAAGGACGGGGAAGGAAGACGGCCGTGCCCTTTCACAGGAACCATCCCGACATTTGCCTGGAACGGTCATAGGTAATTAAAATTTTAATCTTAACTTGGTTCATTTACATGCCCCTTCTCGCTGTGGTCGCACAGTAGATCACGTTTTTACAAAGAGGAAATTGTTTATCTGTTGCGTAAGCGTCATCCGGGTATTCTATTAGGTGGTGATTTTAACTGTCTGTTGCGTCCTGCATATTGGTCTCCAAACATTAATTCCTGTCCTGAATTACATGAATTGGTACGCTTCTTAAGCCTGAAAGACGCTTGGATATGTAAATACCCGACGTTAGTTAAATTTACTCACTTTACAGCGACTTCTAGTAGCACAGGCTCATCCAAGAACTGCGACCGGCGGGCGCGGCCGCGCTCCGCGGGCGCAAGGCAATATAATTCAGCGCTCCGTACGCGACCGTATGTCGCTAGTGTCGGCATAGGAGCGAGAGAGACAGCTGCGGAGCGAGTGAGATCGCAAAGCACTGCTCTGCGATCAGATGCGACGTAAACAAAGTAACAGAGGAAGCGCAGCTCTATAAAAGTGGTCGATGAGCGGTAAAACAAGCAAACCATTTACTGTTTAGGTGACAATTAGTGCCCGTGTGGCAGAATTACTACGCAAAGCTTTAGAAAACAAAATTCAAAACAAGAATCGGAGAACAACTTATTAGTTTTATGACCCACAAGTTGATTGTATTAGTATTGCACATGCAAACTCGTCATACGTACAGTGGGCGTCTCCTGAAAGATGTATCAATTTCTTAAATGAAGTATTGTCATAAATATTATACTTTAGAAATAATTTTACGCAAGGGATGTAGAGTCTCATTCTTACTGTTTGTAGTTACAAATTAATATTTTTGTTGTACTTCGTTCTACAGCTTTTTGTATTCCTTTTCAGAGTTTAGACATCGGATCCTTAATTTGCTGTTTTGTACCCAATCATTTTAATTGACCAAGTTTGAAAACTTATTGAAAATTGAATTTAAGTTATAAAGACCTTAATCCTTGAAGTCAACATTGTTAAAGAAGACAATTAACATTTTTCACGTTTTTCTTTTCCGAGGAAATTATGTTGTCTAGGTTAAAAAATGGTTCAAATGGCTCTAAACACTATGGGACTTAACATCTGAGGTCATCAGTCGTCAAGACTTAGAACTACTTAAACCTGACTAACCTGAGGACATCACACACATCCATGCCCGACGCAGAATTCGAACCTGCGACCGTAGCAGCAGCATGGTTCAAGACTGAAGCCCCTAGAACCGCTCGGCCACAGCGGCCGGCTATTTTGTCTAGGTTTGGTACAACATTCCGGGAGATTGCTGACCTCAAACTATTAGTCAAATTTTTATCACTAAGTAGTGAACGGTTCTTCCTTTTAGCAAGCCTTAAAGTGAGAAAAAGCGCTCACGAATATACGTGGAACCAAAGAATGAGAGAGCTTTGGCCGTGCGCTTGTGCGAAACAGGATATTTCTATCGTGGTAAGCAGCTGTAAAAGTCATCCAAACTTTTACGGATAAGAAAGCGGTCCTTCAGGCGGATATCGCACAGCAGGTCAATCAACTCTGGTTGAAAAACTTGTGAGACGTCCTCTGCCCGCAGGGAAAACGGGCGAACAAATGTATCCAAGGACGGTTGAAGCTCATTTATCTCCAAAAATCTGTTTTCAAACTCTTCTTGTTATTCGCAGATGATTGGAACATAATCTGAAAAATCCATATCTTCTTTAACCCTGTCTAATGCTGGGAAGTATCCACAATTCTCTTCGCGCAGTTGTTTTTCCCACAAAATAAGATTTTTTTTAAAATGCTTGAATCGTCTGCATTAAATCAACAATAGACTGATTTTTGCCTTGGAGTGAAATGTTCAAAGTATCTAAATAACCAGTTAGGTCACTCAAAAAGCCAAATTCGCCTCCGACTTAGGATCACGAAGTAATTCTTCTGGACGTCCTTTCATTTCCTTTGATTTCGTCACTCAAGGAGAAAAACCGATAAAGCACCTTCCTGCTGCTCAGCCATCTTACTTCGGAGTTTTAGGGAATGTCCGGGTATTCCGCCTAGATATCAGCCAGAACTTCTTTAAACTGGCCATGTGTGATTCGTTGCGAGCGGAGATAATTAACCGTTAGAAAAAATGTGTCCATAAAATTTTTTATGTTGACAATCTTCACACAAAGTGCCTCTTGCTGTTCAGACAATGGACTGCAGCGAATAAGGAACATCCGACTTCAGCCGTTTCTGACCTGACGTAATCCAGGAATCCAGTGCGTAACCCTCATAGCACAGGGGCTCCATCGTTGGTGAGGCGTTCCCATTGGAAACCCATTGACTCCAACACATTTTCCACGGCTAGAAAAATATCCAAAACTGTGGTCGTGTCTTTTAATGGTATAAGGTCGACTGCTGTTGATCATCCATCTCGATCCACTGTAGCCTTACGACTATTGACTAACGGCTTTGTGTCGTATCAATGCTTCTGTCCACTGCTGGTGCGGTGGTCTGTCTTCCGTACAAAGCGCGCGTACAGCGGCATGACGAGGCACGGTTAGCTAAGCGACACGGCTCGGCCAACGCATCAACATATGAATTCACCCGGGGCGCTGGCCTCGGTCGATCGTGGGTGCTAGCTCCCCCGGGGGCACAAAAAAATGATTCAAATGGCTCTGAGCACTATGGGACTTAACATCTGAGGTCATCAGTGCCCTAGACTTAAAACTACTTAAACCTAACTAACCTAAGGCCCGAGGTAGGATTCGAACCTTCGACCGTAGCGGTCGCGCGATTCCGAACTGAAGCACCTAGAACCGCTCGGCCACAGCGGCCGTCTCCGGGGGAACAGTTAGAACGAGCCTGTAGTAGTAGGTTAAATAGGTTTTACTTATCAGACTGCCTGAGCGATAGTATTCTTAATGTTGAAGTCATCCCAGCTCCCTTTACGGGCTGTGATTACAGCTCTCTATCTTGAGTGGCAACCAGTCAAATTGTTTCTCCCTCCGTGGATGTCAAACGTCGCTCACCTAGTTGACTCCTCTCTCGATGACGTGATGCGAGCCCTGTGGCAGCGTACTCTACGGTCCACTGGGAAATATTCTTCCACCCTTGACTGGTGGACACAGCTTGCAAAAGCCAGGCTTTTCAGGCCAGCCGGGGTGGCCGAGCGGTTCTAGGCACTACAGCCTGGAACCGCGCGACCGCTACGGTCGCAGGTTTGAATCCTGCCTCGGGCATGGATGTGTCTGATGTCCTTACGTTAGTTAGGTTTAAGTAGTTCTAAGTTCTAGGAGACTGATGACCTCAGATGTTAAGTCCCATAGCGCTCAGAGCCATTTGAACCTAAGTTGGGCCATAAAAGAGCTCAGGAATAACAAGAATATTTTGGTCCTACATGCAGTCAGAAAAAAGACTATGGTTTTGATGGATACCTCTGAACAGAAAAATAAAATGGTCAAACTGCTGAGCGACCCCTTTTACAGAGAAATAAGGAGTGATCCGACAGTGAGGACAGTCAAGAACACGAAGGCCCTTGTGAAGGACTCGAGAACTGATCCTGACGCAGCCTAGAAGCTATCATCAAAGTTCCCGTGCCTGCTAGAATTTCTGGAGTACCTAAGCTCCACTGAGGCCTTCAGTGAATGGAATCGACTTACCTACCTATTACGTAACAAAACATCTGGTCTCTAAATTGCGCCGCCTTGTGGGACAATCTGTATGTGAAGGATTCTTCCCGCTTTGAACAAGTGATTAAGGAGCAGCTGATATCGTCAACTGACATTACAATTAGTTTCGATATCAAGTCTCTCTTTACCAGCACAACTAAAAAGGACACCATTCGTATCCTACAGGAGCCGAGCCCACATGATATTTGCGATTTGGTGCGCTTGGCACATAGACGTACTTCACCTAGCGGGGAAAATATTACGAGCAACTACATGGAATGACAGCGCGGTCTCTCCCTTCCCCCAGTCGCTGCGCACATCTTCATGGAAGCTTTTGAGCAAACGACTATTACGTCCACGTTCTTGTCTACAATATGTAGACGACACATTCCTTATCTGGCCGCACGGGGAGGTAGGGCTCGGAAAATTCCTTCAGCATTTAAACAGATCGCAAAAGAATAAATAGTTCACTGAAGAATCCGAGAACGACAGAGCGTTACCATTTGTGGAGGTGGGGATATATAAAACTGCGGATGGTACACTGGATACAAATTGGTACCCGCACGCGGAGAGTCACCATAACCCGGCTTAGAAGTATTTAGTTCTGCACACGCTGACTGCCTTGCCTAAAGGATAAGTGACGCTAACAACATCAAAGAAGAATTGAGCAATCTACACCACGCGTTTGGCGCCGAGGGTTATGAAAACAACATTATAAGAAAGGCGACCAAGGTCAACCGAAATAAATCAAGAGAAGTAGACAAGGAACAGAAGCTTCCGCTTGTGCATTTACCGTATGTGAAGGGCGTCAGTGAACGGCTAGGCAACGTCCTCTGCCGACGAGGTTTCAGACCGATTTTATGCAGCTGCCACAGGGTCTACGACGTGATAGGTTTCACAGAGGATATAGTCAACAAAATGCTGCAGGAGTATATGAATTACGTTGTGAGTGCGGAGCTGCCTTCGTAGGGGAAACAGGGAGACCGTGTAGCACAAGGGCAGTAGAACACGAACGTTAAGGTCGATTAGCGGTGCATAATAAATCGGCGACAGCAGAACACAAGGGTGGCTGTGGGCAGACTATGTTTTTGTAGGAAGCTGGTGTACTGGTGAAAGAACTATGGACGAACCAACGCAAAATTGTAAGATTATTAAACTTCTTCTAGATGTTGTGCTGCGTCATTGTATAAATAGTTACAAACTGTAAAATCAAATTTTCGACCATATACCAACAGCCTTTCTCAAGCCAAGTTTGCTTTTGGTGGAGCAAAGGTGGTTCTGTTTATTGCACACGATTGGTGCCAATACGTCGTAGGCGACAGAAATTATTAACCAGTCTGGCAACATCAATAGAGAGGACGGCTACAAACTTTTGGCGTCCTGGCTGACGACTACCCCAGTCCAATGGGCTGCGAGAAGTTGCGGGGATAAAGTGTCAATAGGCACGGGCGCGACAGCCTAAACAAACAGTTATACAGGGACTGTCAGTGTGTATCTGTGCACACCAGGGGGAAAACATGTCCACTAGAATTGAAGCGCTGATTTACAGATTGTCACCATTCACTGAAAAACCTGCTAACCCACGAATAACCCCTTTCCTACCCTCTCACTTTCGTCATGACTAGTCTATTATAATTCCAGGGCCAACGAAGTTTTACAAACATAACGTATTTACACGGATCGTCTGCAGTAAAAAGAGGCTCCTGTACTCCACCAAAACTCCGAGAAAGGCAATTTCAATACAGTCCAAACGTTGGTTTTACAGTTTATAATTGAAGTATTTTGTACAATGCCGGCCGGTGTGGCCGTGCGGTTCTAGGCGCTTCAGTCTGGAACCGCGTGACCGCTACGGTCGCAGGTTTGAATCCTGCCTCGGGCATGGATGTATGTGGTGTCCTTAGGTTAGTTAGGTTTAAGTAGTTCTAGGGGACTGGTGACCACAGATGTTAAGTCCCATAGTGCTCAGAGCCATTTTTTTTGTACAATGATGGGGTAGAACAGACAGAAGAATTTTAATCATCTTAACTCTCTTTGTTATTCTTCTCACCGCAGTACCAGTGTGTAGGACAGGTAATACTGAAATGCTGCTTTCCAGACAGCACTGCGACGTCTGCAAGTGCTAGTATCGCCTGCCTCTACAGCGCTGTTCTAAAGCTGCCGCAGGTCCACGCCCACCATGACAGGCAATTCGTACCCGCGACCAGCCGCTCTGTCTTGAATTGTGTAATTGCTGTTCTCTCGCATCTCTTTTATTGTACAGTGATCCAATAAGAAATTTCGCACACAGTTCTAAAAAGCAGAATATAATTATTAAAACAAAAATACGAGGGCTATCCAGACAGTAAGTTCCGATCGTCCGTGAAATGGGCACTACTGTAAAAATCAAAAATGTCACAACTCCCAGCTAATTATGTAAATATTCGCCGCTCCGACTTAGAGATTTGTCGTGGCATTGTACCAATTTTCAATGCCCTTGTCTTAGAAGGAAGCCTCCAGTGCTTTCCGCTAATTCTCTACGCAGGTCTACAGCTCGTTGTGTGTGCCAAAATGTTGTCTTCATAGACAGCGGTTCGTGCGAGCAGAGATGAAACTCAGGGGGTCAATAGCGGTCTGTATTGTGGGTGATCAAACACTTCCTACTGAAAACGCTGTAGGAGGATCTGAGCTGCAGCTGAGAGTTGTCATGAAGAAGGAACGGCGTGACAGTTGTGTTATGTGGGTTGCATAGCTTCAGCCAAAATTTCTCACCAGGCCCTCGTACTTGGCGGTACATTTACGTGCTCACTGTGGGCTCAGAACTGAAAAGAGCGATGTGACGCTATCGACGGGCGTTCTACAGACACTGCCCAACATATCTGTGCAAAGCTTCATCGGATTTTTGCAGTGCTTTCCATTTCGCGACCGATCGGAACTTACTTTGTGGATAGCCCTCGTAATTTTTTAATATAACACGTTTCTAAATCAGGCTAAAAAATGTAAAACAATTTCTTAGTCTCATACAGACTCCTATCCCCGTACAGATAGCTCCAAAAAATTGTGATTGTGAATTGACAAAAGCTATCTCTGTGCGATGCATGAAACCCGACTCCTCGGCACCTGAATTTGCATGAAGCCTGTGTCCACTGTGATGCCGGATTGGGTTCCTGTCCACCAGTCTCAAGAACCGGGTGCAGGGGCATCTGGTGAACAGCATCTGTTGGTTCCTGAGTCTTAGCAAACTCGTCGTAACACCTACTTGATGGCAGCCCTTGATCAAGCGGTTCTCATGCTTCGATCTGCAAGAAATTATGATGAGCGTCTGATCACCGTGTGCATGATTATGTTGTGTCGCGCAGTGGCTATTCTAACACACCATCCTGATTTTCAACCGTGACGTACAAACATCTTCATTCACGAATACTTTAAATGATCTCACTCAAGTTACGTTTCTGTGAATGTATGTGACTAAACTGTGGTACTCGAGCTAACTTTAGCCACACCTATAATTAAAATTTTTTGTTTGTTTTGGAATCAGATGCTTAATGTGCAACGTTCGTCTTTTTCAGTTGTATTTACAGTGTCCATTTGTGTTGAAAATGCAAATTGTTAATTAGTTGCTCATATGTTACAGCAGAACTTGATGTATCTGTTGTTTATACTATGTGTCCAGCCAAAGAGGCCTGGCTACGATAAATGACTTTACTGAGAGCGTCTGTCTACTTAGTGGCGATCGCCAATCAAACTTAAGTGAAGAAAGAGAAATTGCTTGGGTCTGTAATTCCTATTTATACCATACTTTCAGTTCAATGTTGTCAGGTTATTTCGCTTGGAACCAGTGGTCTTTCTTCTAATTATCTGTAAAGAGTCAAAAGATAGTCAATGGCTGAAATTAATGATGTGTTAGCTACTTTCAATTTGTTTTTGAAATATGTATGCAGGTTAATTTTATAGATTTGTGATCTGATTAGACCTCCGTGCTAAGCATCTATCAAATTGTAAGTATCGTTCTCGGCCGAGACGTCGTGTTTGCTGCACCTGAAGATGTTGGTCAGTTGCGCCTACGAAATATTGTGGACTCTTCACAATGACATCTGACGCCTCGCCTGAGAACCATATTTACAACTAGTCCATTACGAAAGCCTCAAGCAACACATCTATCAAATTATCTTTAACTTAATGTTGTTCTCAAAAAATATTTAATTTCATTCAGTTATTGCTGGAAGTAATGTAATATCTACCAACGTTGCGTTGTTGGAGATTAATTTAATTAATTCTGGGTGTAGCTGCTGAGATTGTTTTGCGTCATTTTCTGTGTTCTAACGAACTGATTTGTGTTTCTAATAAATATGTTAATGAATTTATTTTCATGAATTCAACTCAACACCAGCTTCCTACCATATTGCCATATTAGAAATTTACTTCGGTTTAAATCACTGTTTCTAATTGGAAAAAGTGTGGGTGTGTTACAAGATGCCATCGATATATCTAGATATTGTACTTCATGAAACTTATGTAGCTGCACACTTCCACTACGTATGATCTACAGGGTGAAAAGTATTTAAACCAACAATCTCTGGGTGGTTGTAGGGGACATCAAAACGAATATTTTTCCCCAATGTCATATTTTCCTATGAGGAGTATTTAAACCGGTAGAGGAAGATTTCTCTGGCGGCAAATTAATTAAACCAACAAACACTTTTCCATTTTTTATGACCAAGAGACAACACATTAACACAACCCAATTTCAATTACAGTAGATTTTCAAAAATGCCTCCATTGACAAGTAAACAAATGTTACACCGTCGGATCATGTTCTGTCTGACACGGGCAAAAACCCCAGGAGTATCCTGAATTGTTCCTGCTGGTGCTACTATCCTGGCAACCAGATCCTCTTCTGATGCAACAGGAGTTGCGTAAACAAGGTTGCGCATCTTTCCCCACACAAAGAAGTCCAGAGGGGACATATCTGGGGATCGAGCAGGCCATGATACAGGATCACCTCTGCCAATCCACGTTTCTGGGAACTGTCGGTCCAGTAATCGACACACACGACGACTGAAATGATCCGGCGCCCCGTCATGTTGGAACCAGATGCGTTGTCTTGTAGGGAGCGGGACGTATTGCAGCAATTCTCGCAATGCTCTGGCGTGAAAATTGTAATAGTGCCTGCCATTTAATAGCCTAGGTAGGAGATACGGCCCAATTAAACAGTCCCCAACAACACCGACCCACACATTAACGAAGAACCGCAGTTGCTGAGCGCTAGTAACTATGGCATGAGGGTTAACTCCAAACACGCGAATTGTGCATCTTGAAGACTCCATCACGCCCGAACGTTGCTTCATCAGTAAACCATACAGAGGATGGAAATGCAGGATGCATTTCACACTGTTCCAGGTACCACTGTGAAAACTTTGCTCTGGGTGGATAATCAACTGGTTCCAGGTTGTGGGCACGCTGTAAGTGAAATGGACGTAACAACTGCTCTCGAAGGACTGTTCTTACATTCGTCTGATTCGTCCCCATGTTACGTGCAATTGCACTAGTGCTGATTGAAGGATCCCGCTCCACATGCTGCAAGACAGCTTCCTCAAATTGCAGCGTCCTTACCGTCGACGGCTTCCCTGTCCAGGTAATCTGCTAAATGGCCCGGTCTGACTCAGACGTTGGTACACAGCAGCAGAGGTCGTATGACGAGTGATACGGCGATTACGATGTTGTTGTTTATAAACCCGCTGTGCAGCTCGTCCGTTGTGGTTCGCTACGTAGTACGCACCAGCCATATCAGTGTACTCACTCCAGGTGTAACGCTCCATTAGTAATCAGAGACAATGCACTACTACACTGAAGAGCGTAATAGGCCCTCTAACAACTGAAGATCGTGATACGGCCTCTAACAACTGAAGAGCGTAATACGGGCTCCACCGGCTTAAATAATCCTCATAGGGAAAAATGACATTTGGGAAAAATATTTGTTTTGATGTCCCCTACAACCTCCCAGAGTGTGTCGGTTTAAATATTTAAGTATTTTCTATTATAGGAGGCGTGGTGATGGGGCTTTTGTCTGTCCGAGTTTTAGCCTATGGTGTTCAGCTGCGTCAGTATGATGAGGTAAGAGATGACAGCGGCGAGCGCCGATATCAACAACGGCCTGTCGACCGTGAAGAAGCCAGCTGCGGTGAAGCGCACAGCCGGCGTCAGCGCCACCTGCCTCAGCAGCGGCCGCAGCTGCAGCTGCCAGCCGCAGCTGCGCGGCGAAGAGGCACGCAGCAGGACGGGGCGCGCTGCTGCCGCCTGACGGGAGGCGCCGGAACAGGACAGCGCGACAGCCAGCAGCTTGCCGCAGTGGTAGCACAGCCAAAAGGGCACGCCCCACTGCACCCACCGCGTCCAGCGCGCGCCCGCTGCCAGCATCTGGAAGGCGAAGTGCAGCGCCCCGCCGGTGGCGAACGCCACGTCGAGCAGCACGCTCAGCCCGAAGTGCGCCTGCAGCACTTCAGCCGCGCGCTGCAGCAGCACGTGCGCCTCTTGCAAGCGGCACACCTCGACGCGCTCCACCACTTTCGCACACTGCTCACATCCCGTCACTCGAACACGATGCGATTCCGTATCCAGCGGAACTAATTCGAGAAGCGTCTCGTTCAGATTCCTGAACCTGAATCGCAGCTCTTGCACGGACAGGATGAAGTGCATCGACGTCACGAAGTCGGCTACGAAGAAGTACGAGTACGTGGAGAAGCCGACGATGAAGCGGCTACCACAGATCTGCTCGAAACGCAAATACGTGATGTAAATTGAAGCAACGGCCACAAAAACTGTTAGCGAACTTGTAAATGCCCTCACTAATGCGGTATTCTCCGGCCACCGTTTCAAAAGCTCATCTGCTTTTCTAGTCGTAGCAATAAATATGCTGTAATCGTCTCTGAAGACAGCATGGGCCAGAGTGCAAAATACTTTCGCTCTGCCGGTCAGGAAAGTAACGGTGTACGCCAGTTTTCCTGCTGCAGAATCCTGGGAAATACTCGGGACATAGATGAAACATCCGAGCACGAGGGCGACAGACGTGATTATCATCCAAAAACCCGCAGGATGCAACATTCTTCTCCACTGCCAGTTTCCACGCCGTGTGTTGAAAAATTCACGGCTGTTTTTCAAGCGTAAGTGTGTTAGGCCAAACACTTTCATTAGCACATGCAGCGGTCTCCCTGTGAACTCCATAATCCTCGAGGTAATAGGACGAGTCGATGGTGTATCTTACAGCGTTTCTTTCCTCTGAATTGTCGAACACAATGTGTACAGCAACGGCAGAGGTGTTGCCCAGCTGTAAGCTGTACGAGCTGAAGGCACACTCAACATTAACATCTGACAGATCCGCATTAAAAACTCGTCTGTTATGCATTAACTCGAGATCGATCCCCTGTCGCTTCGTACTTGGGTGAAAATCAATAACTGTCAAACAGCAGACACATTTAGGAAATTAATGTTTATCTTCATCACTGCATGATGGAAATATTTTGTTTATCGCTAGTATTTACAAATAACCCGAAGTGCTATTCAATTTGAGGTACAATTTCTATACAGATGCTCCGGTGTGCAATTACAGTCACTTCTGTTTCGTACCGAGAGAGGTGGCGCACTGGGACACCGCGTGGAGTGTCGGTTGTGGTAGGAGCGTACCACTAGGATGCACGAGACGAAATTCTGATGCCCCTCAGAATGAGGAACCACCCCACAAGTTCGTGCAAATTAATTGAAAACATGTATGCTGTTGCACAACCCGAAAACATCTTATTTAATCGAATGTTAATAGTGGTGGCCCTATTAAACATGGAAGAAGTGGGTACCTCCCGCTCAGACAGATATTAGGAAGGAGGGGTTTTAGCTATGAGTGGAAATAAATGGACACTACAACAAATAAATTTATTCGTTTTGAACAAGAAAGTTACTCACTGACATCTTGAAAAGAACCATCGAACAAGGAAATGCAACTCAAATTATAACCTTAGCAAAAGTGGGTAGGAAGGATAAAACGCAGTTACGATAATAACTTGCAGACATGGCAGACGATTGCAGAATTTGTTAATGAAGTGGAGAAAATACACAGAAAGATAAGAATTTTAACACCATTTAGAGTGAATACCATTTAGACTAGTTTCTAAACTGCTTCGGCGGCGGTGACGATGTGTCGTCTTACCAAGCGGGCAGTAGCGGCAGCGTCTAGAAGATATGATGTCAGTCCTCCCTTAGTTCTTAGTGCTTAGGTACGGACATGTTCCCATGGCTATCAAGGCTAGTTTCGTCTAAGAGACCTAAAGCGAAGTGTTTACAACAACGTGATAGGAAGAGAGTACTCCAAAAGCCGTCTGAAACTCGCGTGTCTCGCTGCTGGAACTGGAAGTCGCTGCGCAGTGAGCGCGGAGATCCCGAATTCCGACGAATGAAAAGTTTTTAACTACGTTAAACAGTTCCTACTCTTTTCTGTCACATTATATTTCAGCCAGTCGCTCGCACTCCATGACACGATTCTGAAAACGACGAAAGAACGGTTCTGCACGTAAGCACAGCGCAAAAACAGGGGTACCGCCGAAAAATAACAGCGCCAGCCAATCAGGAGGCTGTATTCTGTAAGTTTAAACTGGACGTTATCCCGAGGCGTCGTGACAAACATTCACACGCCCGAATAGAAGCACAGCTGCCTATATATTTCTTATCTGGGCTTTTGCAAGGAATTTGATGTTTCCTTTGGTGGAGGAATGCATTCTTCCCATCCCTTCTGGAGAGTGTGCAGCTCGATGAAAACCCCAGGCTCGCTACTTGCCGACAGGTTAGGAGAAAGGATGATGGATCATTGGGACATGCAGTCTACAGGAAATATATTCACACCGACTTGTACTTACAGGCTAATAGTTGTCACCATCCGGCTCAGTGTGAAGGGGTACTTCGTACTTTGGTACACAGGGCACATGTCGTTTCCGACGCTGAGACTTTGCCAGCTGAGCTGTCCCATCTGGAAGTTACGTTTCGTCAAAATGGTTATAGTGATAAACGGATTGAACGTGCGAAGCGCTATCGACCAACTGTACATCGGGTGATTGGTGATAATTCATAGTCGACACCTAAGTCTACTGCCTTTTTGCCTTACGTAGGAAACATTTCCAACGAGATCGGTCGTATTTTACGGAAATACGATGTGAAATTTTTTTTCGACCTCCATCTAAAATTAGAGTGATTTTGAGTTCTGTTAAGGATGATCTAGGTCTACGTAAGGCGGGTGTATATCGCATTCCTTGTAGCTGCGGCATTGCGTATATTGGTCAAACTATCAGGACCGTGGAGGACCGATGTACTGAGCATAAACGGCACACACGATTACAACAGCCAAGTGGATCTGCTATTGCCGAACATTGTTTGGATACTGGCCACAACACCGAGATATTGGCATGCACGTCCAGCTATTGGGACAGTGTCATTAAGGAGGCAGTTGAGATTATATTAGCAAGCAACCTCGTTAACAGGGATGGAGGTTTTTGTTTAAACTTTGTTTGGAATCCGGCTCTCTCCCCTGTCAAAAAACAGAGGGACAGAGTCAATGCTACCTCACCTGTGAATTCGCAGTCTCACAAGCGATAGCTCTGACTTTGGTCACCTTTGGTGGCCCTAGTGTTCAGTGTGTGTGTTATCTTTCCTGCATCAGACCGAGAACAGAGATTTTAAATTTGCATGTACGTCGCTTGACCGTTGCAGTTGCCTTGAAAATGGCGGGGTGTTCTCCCGCCGAAATATCGGCAGTCGCTGAAAGTGTTACCTGGCTGAATTCCCGGAAGTTATTTGGAAGTTGTATACGCCAGGAGAAACTCAGGTCTCACAGTAATCATACTGCATTCCTTGTGAGTTTGAAATATTTCTCAGTGTTCTCCAGTTTAAGAAATACATAAATGTGTTTTCCATATCTTGTGTGACATTCCAATCAAACCGTTGATGGGTATCATTGATAGATAATACACAAAATATTTTCCAATATTTTTATGCGAGTAAAAGATACAATTCCTTTGATAATGGGCTATTTGCAGTTTACTTCATTTAGGAAAATAAATTCCAACAAAACTATTTAAAGAATGTAGTTCATGCTTGTAAATGATATTTTCTGCATTATTTGAATGGCTCAATTAGCTTTTTTAATGGGCGCTGCCTCCCAAAACTGCTTTGAGAAAGGTATAAACCAGGTATACGTATGTAATCTGACTATGTTGGGAACTTCACGTGATTGTGAGTGTTCCTGGTCCTTGGCAAAAATTAGCAATTACACAATGGAGCTACGAGATTTATATTGCAATAGCACAATAGTTGTTGCAGTAATGTCTTCATGTTTGTCTTTATCATTCAAGTTAATGTATCCACCATATCTCTTCACTGTACATACGATATAGCCTTCCGCAATGTGTAGCACTTCAGTGCGTCAAAGATTCACCAAATCATTTAGTTGATACACTCACAGGTTATGTAATCTGCGGTTCTATCCAGCATTCGAATTGTGGTGTCCCGATCGTTGTATTATGGCATACTGTTTGCTCAATCTTTCAAATTTGAGCTTAATATTTGTACCAACAACACTGACAAGATACTTTGTATCATTCTGGTGTGTCTGAATCTGTGATTGTTATTCGTTTTCTCCCATTTTACTCCCGTTTATACTGTCCTGTGAAGATGGTCTGAGGCCACTTCACCTGTACGTTTCAGTTTACATTTACGTCTTATTAGCAAATGTGACAAGATACATCATGTCGATTTCGCTCATGCCGTTTCATGGTTGCTAATATACGCATAACTATTTCTCTTATATTATGTCTTCCTTGTACGGCTTTTTGAATATGGACAGTGACCGAAAACAGTGAGGAAATAACTAAAATAGTAGCGGTTAGGACATATATACAAACTGTATGAATATTGAAAAAGGCGTTTCAGTAAGTCCCGTACTACACCGTGGACTTTCTTTGATGAAAGTTTCTCAAAAGCTACTTCCAAGCTTTAATTTTTGTAAAAGATATATTAAAAGTGCCATAGTACATCACCGAAGATTTTATAAGACGTCTTTCACAAAAAACACTTTACAAAGATCTCTTACAGTGTAATACAGGTAAGGGATTAATAAAGTAAAAAAATTTTTAATTCGAACATTGAATTACATTTATTATATATAAATACACGTAAAATATAACAATAATACATAGCGTCGTCACAGAGAACTTCCAGTAGGGTGGACAATGACCTCGTGTACCTGAAACAAATAACGTTTTGCTTGATATTCAGAAGGCTACTACAAAGATTTTAAGAGCACTAAAAAAAAGTTGTCCTCAACCCAAAGGTCGGTTTGAACAGCCAGTGCTTTATTAGGTGTGGTATGCTCGGTCTTACTTTTGAACTTACCAACTGACTCTACTCAACCATATATAGGGGGATTTGCTATGCAACATGAAATCAAAAACCACGCTCTAAGTTGGAATTTTTATCATTAACAAAATGTTGATTAAAGAAGTCACGGAAGGAATCCGAGGACCAACAGATGACCAAACTCTGGAGCTTACAATTTATTGTCTGACACATGCTGACTTACTTAGTAACAGCGCCATTATCTGTGTGGTAAACGACTACCTCGGTGCAGGTACAGTTGTACTTTTCCTATCTAATGTATTCCAAGGGCAATAAAATTTGATTTTCAGTATTTCATAAAATTATTAACTGAATTTAAAAATGAATATGCTGCTACGACGTACTCATTAAGAGCAACAGTTTTATGTTAAGGATTTAACACAGTAAGACTAGTACTGTAGACTGGAATTGTACAAATCTTAAGGCATATTAACTCACGGCCGCCAATTACTTAACGGCGAGAACACGGCATGTGCCATAACCCGATTTCCTAGAAACTTCGGTCAGTGGAAGAGGAGCCATACTAAACGAACACGTCTCTCGGCTTATCCGTAGGTACTCGATCGTTTCTGATAAAACGACGGTCAAGGATTTCGACGTAATTTAGATGCTTTATATCGCGCGATGTTCTCAACCGAAGTGGTTGCACTGTGAGCAGCGTCGCCGCCTCCCATTTTTTCGCCCCGTGCCCGAAATTAGATTGATGTTTCCGTTTATTTTATTTTATTCTTTATTTTTTCATTTATCTACCATATTCAAGGCTATCCCACACGAATGTTTCTTATCAAGTTAGGGAATACAATGACGTCATATTAACTGTAAAATTACAACAGCGTTTCACAGTAAGTTTCATACATTAATTCTATTATATATGTGTGTATGGTATTTTTAGGGCTTATAATCTTCTTAAATTCTCATATTCTTATGTTTTTTTCTTATATTAATTCTTATGTTTTATTCTAATATTTATTCCTCAGGAAGATTTGGTACATTCTATTAGATGATACCGATCACAGAAACAGTCGAAACATGGTAATTCCGAACTCTACGAGCATCTTGCGAAAGCAGGTTTGCCAAAGTGACATTTCTCCGTGTGAATCTCACTCGCGAAAGAAATGCCGCTAACACTGTCCAAGATTTCACGTGTTGGAAACAATTCCGCGGCAAACCACACATAATGGAACACTTTAGGGAAACCTGCGTTCGCAATTGATTATGAATCGAGGTACACTACAGGAAAGTGAACGAAAACAATTTCAAATTATTTCCTCATTCATTTGTTACTTTTATTGTTTTAATTTCTTAAAAATTCTTTCACCAAACATACAAGCAGTAGATGAATAAGGACAATGTTATTTTAATATACATTGGAGAACAGGCGTGTAGTAATGTTCTACGGATGTTGACAGAACTATGAATAACCACAAAGCAAAAACAATAATCGGATTTCAACCACAAGACGCAATAGCGCGAAGCTGGGATGGTATACACCATGTCACTTCTTTTGTTGAGCTATTTACTCACTAAAGGCGTATAAAGTACCTCGAAAACGTTGTCCGTTTTTTTTTTCAGAAACGGTCGAGTGTCTATGCAGAAGCTGAGACACATGTTCATTTATTCTGACTCGTCTTCCACTGGGCGAAATTTCTGGGAAATCGGGTTATGGCACTAGTTGTGTTTCTTCTCCTTAGAATGTATTCATCCAGTATTTAAGGATGAGAGCACTTAGCAACATCCAACAAACTTCATACATACATAATTTCGTATCTTTACGAAAGTCTTCAACGCCGGCAACCCGCCCGTCACAAAATGATGATGATTTTCGTTGTTGATGCAATAAGACTTCAGCATCATGCATGAAGTTTTACTTTATTACATTTTTACTACAAATTCTATTCGTGACACTTGTTGCAGAGATTACCGCCACATACTGCTGAATGCACCTGCAAGATGGTATCACTGTACGACGCATACTCAGAAGATATGACGTGTTAACACTGAGATGCTTTTGTAAATTACTCAGACTACTCATCCATTGTTTCATAATGGAATCACTTAGTGACTGCTAACAAACTTTAAAAGTAATTTGAAGCCTTGTGTTAACTTTTTCTCGTTTACATGCTTAACGCAAAATCTTGAACACATTAACTCATTTTCTAATGTAATCAGGCGTTTGAAGCTATTTTATATACGGGAGTCCTATTATTTACAGAATCACGGGCTTACTGGTGCAAACTATTTTTCGAAACGTCGCCTAACATGTATAAGCTGTTGGTTTTGGTTTTGCATGTTGGTATTCCAGTTGCTACGGTTTTATTTATCGATTGTCGTATTTTATTTATAGTTCAATGTATCTGCATTAGTTTACGTGTTGTCATTTGGTCATCTCAACATACTGAGAGGAGCTGCCGACGCTAGCAAATGGAGTGCCTAGTGGAGAAATCGGAACGTTTCTGACATATTCTTCTGTTTGATTTCAAAAGAGGGTGACAGCAACAGAGGCAGCCACAAACATTTCCACCGTGGGGGTTATGCTACTGGACAGAGCATGGCAACGGTTTTATCATTTAAAGAGGATCGTTTTGACGTTAGCGACTCTCCACATTCAGGAAGACCCTCGAGGTTTGATGAAAATCATTTAAGTGGATTAATCCACAATGATCCACAACATTGTACTCGAGAACTGGCAAAGATGATGAACTGTGATCATTCCTCCACCGTGCGACATTTCCATGCAATGGGAAGGTTCAAAGACCTGATGTAAGGGTGCCGCAAGCTGTAAGCCAAAATCACAAAAATCAGCGGGTGGCCATGTGTGCATCCCTGCGCGCTCTGAAACGTCCCCTTTGAACAATTATACAAGACTGTGCTTAACCTGACACACAATACTTTTAGCGCAACGCAATCTGACTTTCAAGAATCCCTACAAAAGAATGGCCCTGACTAACATTAAACTATATCTTCCAGAAATCACTTACCTCACAAAAATCTTCGCTACTCAAGCTACTGCAATACCGCGAGCGCCACTACTGCCAGCTAAATAAAAGATTCAAACTACTGAAGGCACTAACTACTGATAGGGATAGTTAGCAAATGAAAGATATTAATAGAGAACGAACACTGTATTTACCTTGATATCATCATATATAAATATAGCAGTTCATGACAAATTACAAACCTCCGCCATCTCTCTGCCCACATCCACCACTGCTGGCGGCTCACCTCCAACTGCACAACGCTACGCGCTGTTCACAGCCAGCTGCCTAACACTAGAATGGCGAGTATTACAACAATGCAAAGCAGCCACAGACTGCACACAGCACAGCCAGTGATTTTCATATTGAGCGCTACATAACGTTGCCAATAAGAAAACATAAACAGCCTACTTACATAGAGAAAACATAAACAGCCTACTTACATAGCCCCCATGCTCCCCACAAAAAATTTTACAAATTTTTTTTGGGCAGTGGCCAATAATGATTTGATAAAATTTTTCATAATTACAATAACAAAGAAATCAAATGCACACACTTATTGATACAATGTTGGTCAAAAGCTAACCTTTTCTCACAGTCCATAAAGACAGTCCTCATCATTCGTCACAGTAAAATTGCAGTGTTTTTCTCAAAGTCTGAGCAGTAAAAGAAAATGCACACAGAAGTAGTGGATTTCCATGCTGTCTTGAAGAAGTAGTGTTTTCCTTCCAACGGAAAGACAGTGCTGACTCTCGACATGCAGACAAGTAATGGGTCACAACAGAGCAAACCCACAGCAGAGTCATTCGAAGTTTTGAAGAATATTGGTAGGTAGGTCATCACAGAGCAGACCCACTGTAGTCCTGGTAGAGATTACGGTATTGGTGGTCCACCAGAGGTGCAGACCCACTGCAGTCCTTGTAGAAATAATGGTATTGATGTATCATCAAAGATGTAGACCCACTGTAGTCCCTGTAGAGATAGCCAGCAGCCATCTGTTGTGACTGTGCAGGTGCACAATCACCATTGAAGAGTCTTGCGGATAATATAGCAAGTCCATAAACCACCACTTGTGCACTCACAAAGTTTTTGAAATTGTCCTTAGAACCAGCAATGCTGTTATCCAGTCCCTTGCTGAGTTATTAACACACGTGCAAACACTAACAGTCCCTACTTCTCACATATTGTCCATATACTATGACCAACAGAAACGTGTGCAGTGAAATGTAACTTACAAGTTACTTAATTTGATGAACTGGTGTCAATTACTATTTTATAATATAAGAATACAATAAAGGTACAAAATACATCATTAAAAACATAACAATATAGATAACATTTGTAGTACAGGCTTTACAAAAGAATAGAAATAGACATATACGTCATTGTTACAGGAATTATGACATGAGTACATACATAGAAGATCAGAATAACTTTCGAAACATCAACTTCACACATGAGCATTAACACAAAACAGAATAAATAATGTCTAAGCATATTTACATGGCACATAACATATTATTAATGCCAATTATATTTGAGGATAACAGTATTCCTCATCATAGTGAATGCAGCTTAGTATTAGAAAAATTCTACAACATAAATCTTATCAGATAAACATATAAATACAGGAAAAACATAAATACACAAGGGTACACAAACATATAGTGGAATAATACAAGGAAAGGACAGGGTTTGTTTTACTGCAGTATTTTGCAAACAAAACTTTCTTTACTTCTCGGAGATCTCCCTTCATTCCTCATTATTTCCAAAAGTCCTATCTATACCTGCTTTCTGTACTTTTCTCGTATAGCCTCTCGATGCATTTCTTCAAATCCATCGCAACTCATTCTCTTATAGGCTACCCCCTCTTAAGCTAACTTAAATCTACTGAGCTCAGATGCTAAACTAAGGGAGGAGGCAATGCAGCAGCACAAAACAATTAACACAAACAGCAATGACAAAAAAATGCCAATTTGCAAAGCAAGCAGCAGTAAATCTAAATTAACAAAAAAAATGCAAAATTACAACTAATATAAGGCACTGTGCAGGGAACAAGAAAAACTAGCTTAGAAGAGTAACACAAAGTCAAATTCAGTAACACTATGCCTGGCAAACAGCAGCAGCAAATATAAAAAATATGAAACTTATGTCTATACATGACAAAGCTCAAGCAGAAAAAATATTACAGTAAAAACAACAATGCAGAAAAGGAAAAAATATATATTCACATCTTAATGTCTATGTAATTAAAGTGGTGCACCACAACAACTTATTGTAAAGGAAATATTACCATGTACTTGAAAAGAATATTATGTATGCAGTTACTGTTACTAGTCCCTTCTTATTGTTCTTTCCTTTCCAAGTGCTCCTTTTTTGAAGAATGTGGATCACAAAATTATTATTTAATAGATCTGTTGACAGAAAGTGTTCACATTAGCAAATGCATTTAATTTTATTTTATGAAACCAATGCTGCAACACAGCTGGAAAACAGATGTCAAATGAAATAAGCAATTACGCAAACCAAAGCATAAAAATATCATTCAATAGTCATGTGGCATTTCGTAAGTCAGTAGCTCTCAACTCTCGTAGAAAGACACTTGTCATAATCAGATGTGCAGATGTACGAATATTTCCCATCAATTCATAAGCATTTCAGTAATTAGCACAAAGTACGAGTAACCATATGTTTTCAGGTAATGAGCGTGTAATATTTGCGATGCTTTCTACAATGGAACGTCAATAGCCAGGATAATGGCCTCTCTTTTTTTTTTTTTTTACCTGTGCCGCTGAAAGGCTAATGGCTTTTTTTTGGGCGGCTGTCGCCCAGGTGGGTGCCCGCGACGCATTACGTGCAGGTGGTCACTTAACTTTCTTATGGAAATATTTACGACAGCAGTTTCCGCTACAGTGACAGTCTCACATAAAAATATTTCACAGGTCAAGAATTAGCGTTGCAAATCTGTAGAAAGAAAATCCTATAAATATAAGTGTCCAAATAAAATATTCGTCAGCATTGTGATACAGTCACGCATTTATGCACATTTCATAACTCTTAAAGTACGATTCTTGGTTTCCAACATCCTGTTTCACAAGTCAAGAGTCCCTACCCACTATTCATTACTCCTTACCTTATTACACATATACGTATCCATCGACACTCGTCAATATTTCGTCATTATAAATATGAAGCGTAATCAAATAACTCATATAGCCTCAGCCTATTAATCATACACATACCTCAGCAGCATAATACACATCGTCGCCGTAAAAATAACATCATAACACCTCAGTCAAATCTCAAAATCGTCGTAGCTTCCTCCAATAATTAAAAAAATTCTCTGCTCATGTCAAAAGTGTCATCTGCCTCAAACGTACTTTAAAAATCATGAATCCATACCAAATACATCATTCAAAGCTCTCATAGTATCACAATGGTTCTAAAAAAAATATGAACAGTTTACAAAGTACAGACAAAATACAATTTCATAAGTGTGAAGTTATCCAACTGTGTATTGCGTAAACATGTGTCACTGATGTAGTAAAAAAATGTTTATCTCTCAGTTAAATGATCAGATAGCTGTGTAATTTGTGTGTTAGAGAAATATGGTACCGATGTGTAAAGTTGTATAAGCAAATACCATATTAGCTAGGGTTCCTTGTGGTTGCCACACACATGGTACACAAAGTAAGCGTGTACCCCCCTGAGGATAAATGTAATTATACTCCCAGGTGTTACAAATTACAGCAATGGAATGAAATGTATCACGGAAAACTTTCTTTTGTAATTAAAAAAATATTTAAAAATAAGTGTTTTAAGTATAAGATTGATCACTCAAATGCGTGTACTGTAGCGCTAAACTGTGCATCTTGTCGCAACATAATCTCTGTGGAAGTGTCGTAGTTATCGTCCTCCGAAAGCTAAGTTCTGCAGAAGTCAATGTACTTACCACATGATAAACAAAAGTGAAATGCTTTGCGTATAGATATCGTAGTTATTATGCTTATTGGCGTCATGAAGAAAGTACTGTACAGTAACATATTGTTATGCCACTAAAAAGGCTGTCTCATTGTTGCTATACCACAAAAGTTACTTCTAAAACATGTTTTTCTTCCTAGAAGAATTCAGAAAACTGTGCAGATATAAAACAGATACACTGCAAAAGCAACATTGTAAATTGTCACTCATTAGTAGTGTCGTGATAACATCGTGTAGCTGTCACATAAACTAACCACTGTGTCCTCTGGTATCTCACAGAAAGTACTTTAAACCCAGAATGTATTTTCAAGTAAACCAAAATGTTGCATTAAAATCTCATTAGCAGTACCAGTATGTGTCCTAAGTATGTAAGCCTGATAGTCGTTACGTAATCGTGCAACTAACAAGCAAGAATGTACAACTAACAACACTGTGTCGTCTGTTCATTATAACAATGCATTCGTAATTTCTGTTTAAATAAGTTCTCTTGGTTCTTGACTGGATATTTCACTTCAAACATTGTTACATGTTAACAGATTCTAAATCTGACAAAGCATACTAGAAATGTGAAGTGAAAAGTTTTATGGCAAAGACAAAGTTAAAAAGCAGATTATCTTTCAATAAACGGTTTTACATGTGAAATGTGGTGTAAACCTTTACTCTTCCTAGTACGCAGAGTTTCAACTTCAACGCAATTATCATGTGGTATACGTCGGATTCTGTAAGGTCCATTGTAAATTAGAAAGAATTTGTGACTCAAGTGTTTCTTCTTATGTGACAATGAATGAGCTTTAATAAGAACTTTCTGACCAATATATAATTTCTTTGCATTTGCTTTACCGTGTAATTCTCTCCTTTTGTCTGCTGCAGATTTTATATTTTTAAGAGCCAAATCAATTATGTCTTTGTGTCGAAGTTTACGTGTATTCGGGAAAGGTACAAGCTCTCTGATTCTGTTCAGTGGTTCTTCATTCTTCAGTACAAGAGTAGGTGGTAAAGCAGTGGAATCATGAGGCATTTCATTCAGCACATTTTGAAATAATTGTAGATATCTGTCCCAATGCTGATGCTTTCTGTGACAATAAAGTCTGCAAAGCTTATTGATTTCTTTCATAATCCGTTCAGACGGGTTGCAATGTGGTGAGTACAATGAAATAAAAACAGGTTTGATTTTATGATTCCGAAGCGTGCGTGACCAAACAGCAGATCTAAATTGCGGTCTGTTATCTGAAATGACTTTAGCAACGTGGCCAACTTCACGTAAGAAATTTTTAACAAAGGCGTTGGATACAGATCGTCCAGTGGCTTTACGTAACGGAGTGAAAGAAACAAATTTTGAAGTAAGTTCAACAGCGACTAGAACGTACGAAAATCCATTGGATGTTCTGACAAGCGGTCCCAAGAGATCAACAGCAGCAAATTCTTTTAATTTAGAAGGAATAATAGGAAACAACGGAGCACGATGTGAGACAGTAGATGGTTTCGCCTTTTGACAAAGTTTACAAATAGACAAGACTCTTCGAATTCTTTTTTCCATATTGTTAAAATAACAAGTCGTTCGAAGAATATGATAACATTTTCGTGGACCAAAATGTGCGTAGCTGAAATGAATGTACCAAATGAGCTTATTAACAAAATCGTCAGGAATGCAAAGTACCCATAGCTTGTCATTAACAGTGCAGCGTTTGAACAGTATGTTGTTTCTAACCAGATAATAATGCCGAATCTGTGTGTGTCTTTTCATGCCATTTGCTCTTGATGTCTTTCCAAATCGGATCTTTATCTTGTTCATGAGCAATGTCCTTTAAAGATGTGGTGATGAAGTTTTCAAAGGCGACTTTCTGAATGTAAAGAATACTGAAATTTTTCTCGAGGTTGCCTTCTGTGGTACTTTTCTCAAGCCCAGCCGGTGCGCGAGACAGTGCGTCCGCAACAATGTTCTCCTTGCCGGGAATGTAGACTATTGTGAAGCGGAATTCTTGCAGAAACAATGCCCAACGTTTTAACCTGTCATGATTTAATTTTGAAGACATAAGAAATTGTAATGCACGATGATCACTGTATACTTTTACGTGCTTACCAGAAAGAAAGAAACGGAATTTGTTAAATGCCCAAACGATAGCTAAAGCTTCTAATTCAGTAACGGAATAATTTTTTTCAGATTTTGTTAGCACTCGGCTAGCAAAAGCAATGGTTTTCTGAACGGTAGTGTCGTTTTCTATGGCTTCTTGAAATAAATGGGCACCAAGACCGACTTTAGAAGAATCCGTGCTAAGGCAGAAATCTTGTGACAGATCTGGATGAGCTAAGATTGGCGCGTGAAGTAACGCTTCTTTCAAAGAATTGAATTCCATTTGTGCTTGTTCGTCCCAGTTCCAAATAGTATTTTTTCCAGTGAGAGAACAAAGTTTTGGTGTAACAAGAATTTGCATATTCAGAAAACGACGGTAAAAATTTACGAGACCTAGAAAACTGCGGACTTGTCTTTATGTGGATGGAACTGGAATGGCTCTGATTGCTTCTAACTTTTCAGGATCCGGCTGAATGCCTTCAGAAGAAATAATATGTCCCAAAAACTTCCCCTTTGTCCTACCGAATTCAGACTTTTCCAAGTTAACTGTAATTCCAGATTCTGCAAAAATACATAACAAACTGTTGAGGATGCGATTATGTAGTTCCCATGAAGCTTCTGCTATTAGAATAACGTCCACATATAAGGTGATGTGACGTTTTAAGAACTCAGGTAATATGGAATTTAGCCCGCGAATGAATGCTGCTGAAGAAATGTTCAAACCAAAGGGAAGTTTCCGAAACTGATAACAAACGCCGAAACAAAGGAAAGCTGTGTATTTTCTACATTCTGGATGAAGTTCGATCTGATAAAAGCTGGATCTGAGATCAATGGAAGACAACACTTTTACACCATTAAAATTCTGAAGAAGTTCTTCCAACGTTTGCGGCCTGTCTGTTTCAGGAATAATGATCGTAGTGATTTGTCTCGAATCTAAGACAAGCCTGATCGATCCATTTTTCTTCTCAACAACATGTAATGGATTGTTGTATGAGCTTACTGCAGGCTCAATAATGCCCTCGTCAAGCATAGATTGTATTTCTGTTCTAACACGGTCCCTATAATGTGCTGGAATTACATATGGTCTAACACAAAATTTAGTATGCTCACGAACACGAAATTGGTATTGAAATCCCTTGATTGTTCCTGTTTTATGAGTAAAAACTGTGGAATGTTCTTGTAAAATCTCAAAAAGGTCCTGCCTATCAGTGTCATTACAATTCTCAATTGTTTGAATTTTATTCTGAATTAACTCATTAGTATCAAATGCGCCGTCGATATCACCCCTGTCAGTACTTGCAGAGTGATTGTTAGTGTCAAGTTCCGTCGAAAATTCCGAACTGTTGTCTAACAGAAGGTAAAGCCGATTAATTTCCTCGTCATGGTTTGAGAGCCAATCTTCAAATTTCAAAGCTACTGACTTATCTTCTTTTTCTAAACTTATTTCAGCATCGTGAAAGCTTAAGATTGCTTTGTATTCATTTAAAAAGTCTACTCCCAGTATAATTTCCGTCGACAATAATGGAACAATAAGAAAGTTCATAGAGAAGCTGTGGCTTTGACAAAAGAATTCTAAGTTGGTTTGTTGGCGTACATCTACACTTTTTCCAAAGATTGCACCTTGCAATTTAATCTTACGTAACGGAAGTGTGGGGCAATCGTTCGATTTGTTGCATTTGCTAAAGGCTGTTTCACTGATTACTGAAATGGGACTGCCAGAGTCAAGTACTGCCGTAAATTTTACATCATTTACTGTAATGTGAATCACAGGATATGCAATGTTGTTATGTTTTATGTCGTGTTCCTGGAGTAAGATGTCCATAATGTCTTCCATTTTTACGTAATTACTAGCTACGGCAGCTGCGTCGTCAGTTTCATAAGTATGTTTTGTGGCTGCCAGCGGTGTGAGTCATTGCCCATTGTCTCTTTGTTGGCGCGCGTCGTTATTGGGGTTTGGAGACCTAACTTCTACAAATTCACCGTGACGAGAGGGCCCTGCTCTGTTTGAATCCCGCCAGTTCTGATGCAATTCAGGTCTGTCGTTACGTCACATCGTCTGTCGTCATGTCGGTAGTTCCTGTAGTTTCTTTCTTGTCGGTTAAGTGGTGGAGAATTTCTCCCTGAATCGTAACTGCGTGCTGGACCGTTGCATCTCAAGTTATTCTGTCTCCCGTAATAATAATTGTTTTGGTTCCCATATAGTCTGTTTCTCTCATTGTCTCTGTGATAGTCATTACCGCGGAGAGGTGATCTTTCCCTGTAATTATTACTACTCTGCCAACGGTTGTCATACGGGTGGTGTCTGTTTTGGTCACGATTTGTGTTGTGGGAATAGCCTTGTCGCGTCCAGTTATTATCGAGGAATTGTGACGGATGTGGCCTGTAATTGTTGTGTTCCTGTTTCCGCATTCCGCGATTGTCAGTGTCAATTTCCAATTCTTGTTACAGTCCCTGAAAAGCTTCAATGTCGTCTTTGCAACGTCCTGCCAAAATAATGTGTCGTAAATGTTCAGGCAATTTGATTAAGCAAATGCGGATAAGTTCTGAGGGGCTGTATGGGTTTGAAAGATACTGATTCTTATGCAACATGTCTTCAAAATATTTCATAAGACTGGAAAATTCAGATTGTTCGAAACGTTTCATCATTATGATGCTTTGTTTTACTCGGTCTTGTGTGGCCTGAGACCAATATGCTGAGAGGAAGGCATGGTAAAACTCTCCTTCACTGTGGCAATCGTGAATGACCGACCGCATTCTTACAGCTGGTTCATTCTCTAAGTAGCCACACATAAATTCTAATCTGTGCTCTAATGACCAGTTGGGAGGAAAACAATGAGAGAATTGATGGAGCCATGCTTGTGGATGAATGTCGTTCCCAGAATTCTTAAATGTTTTGAATTTACGTGTAGTAATGAACAGCTTATAGTCAAAGTCATCATGTCGGCGAGTCGCATATCGGTCATTGTTACGTCGTTTCGGCGGTTCCATTTCAAAATTCGGTGCACCTTGCCAATTTCTTTCATAACTTCCGAAGTGTCCTGTGTTATTATTTTGTGGTTGTTCCGTATTTCTAAGTCCCTCTTCCCGTATTGGAGCGCGAGTGGCCTCTGAAATACGTAATTCTTGTATTACCTGAGTCAACTGATCTTGTACTTCCCGGATTTCTCTTTGGTGTTGCGTATTAATTTGATTCTGATTTTGTTTGAATTTCCTAATTTGTTCGCACTCTTCTGTGTCATTAAAGACTACCGGTTTTGTTCGTTCAGATTATCATCTACCTTCGTAGATAAGTTAGTGAACTGATCCGAAAGTTCGGCTACTTTCTCCGATAGTGAACACATTTCCTCAATGTGTTTTTCTGAACCAAGTTTCAGATTGTCCATTTGTGTTGAAATCGAATCTACTGTGTTCTTTAAGTTTTCCTGAGTTTTTGCAAGTTGCATAACCGAATCGGTAGATGCAACTGAGTCAAATTTAGCTTGCAAGGTCTCACGATTTTCATGAACAATAATTTGCAGTTCTTTTATGGCTGCTTCGTGATTCTGTAATGCCTTTTCATGCCGCGAAAAAATAGGTTGAAAATGCTCACAAATTTGAGTTTTTACGTCATTACAGACTTTTTGACATTTCGATTCAATGTTATGTAACTCAGTAGTTAAATCTTCACGCGTTTGTTCAAGAGTTTGTTCCAATGAGTCTAACTTTTGAAGCTGTTGCTGTGTTTGTCTCTGATTTTGTTCCAGTGTGTCTAACTTTTTAAGATTTTGTTCCACTGTGTCTAACTTTTGAAGCTTTTGCTGTGTTTGTCCCATTTGTTGTATTAATTGTAATAACAATGGATTGGTGTCTGAAACATGTTCCTCAGTGCTTTTCGGCAGTGAATTTACACCGGAAACATTCACATTTTGACAAGCAGAAAATGTGTCTTGACTTATTTGAGAAAACGGTGAGGATCCAAAACCTGAATCTACAGTATTTGCGAGATCGTGTCGTGTCATTTCGGCTTCCTGAGGCGAGCTGTTGCCGACCGATCGATCGATAATGCTTCCCTCTTCACTAATTGTTTCACTGTCCACGCCATTGTTTGACGCCCGCTCCATTTCCCTGTGCACAGTTACCAAATTACTACTTTGAACATTAGTTAATTCATTACTCTGCGGCGCTGATAAGCTACGCTCGTCGTCACTATTATTTCTCAGTTTAGTTTGGAGCCTAGTGCTACGTTTTTCACACGCCATAATTGTCACAATATTTCACACGATAACACAGAAAAGCACAATTTGAAGTGAAAAAATAGGAGAACACATTAACATAGCACTGAAAATAATATCTAGTTAATTGCAAGCGTAGCTGCGAAATACTTGGTGCAAATCTACATGCATGCCACAACTGTTTTACTGTACAACAATGAAAGGCTACAACTACAAAGGAGATTCTCTCTACAATTACGCGCTAGCAATAAACAAAAGCTACACTAAATACACAAACTACAAGAAAAAATCAGAAGATTCCAGTGAGGTATCCTAGGCTAAGGGTCGACATATGAAACGTCCCCTTTGAACAATTATACAAGACTGTGCTTAACCTGACACACAATACTTTTAGCGCAACGCAATCTGACTTTCAAGAATCCCTACAAAAGAATGGCCCTGACTAACATTAAACTATATCTTCCAGAAATCACTTACCTCACAAAAATCTTCGCTACTCAAGCTACTGCAATACCGCGAGCGCCACTACTGCCAGCTAAATAAAAGATTCAAACTACTGATGGCACTAACTACTGATAGGGATAGTTAGCAAATGAAAGATATTAATAGAGAACGAACAATGTATTTACCTTGATATCATCATATATAAATATAGCAGTTCATGACAAATTACAAACCTCCGCCATCTCTCTGCCCACATCCACCACTGCTGGCGGCTCACCTCCAACTGCGCAACGCTACGCGCTGTTCACAGCCAGCTGCCTAACACTACAATGGCGAGTATTACAACAATGCAAAGCAGCCACAGACTGCACACAGCACAGCCAGTGATTTTCATATTGAGCGCTACGTAACGTTGCCAATAAGAAAACATAAACAGCCTACTTACATAGAGAAAACATAAACAGCCTACTTACAGCTCTCATCAACTGGTTCACCGACCATTCTTATCCTTTATCGTTACTGGTGACGAGAAATGCTGTCTTTATGTTAACATAAGGAAAAGGAAGGAATGATTGAGCTCAAACAAAGCAGCAACTCCTTGTAGAAAGACCTGCGCGCATCCGCAAAGGGAAATGTCAAGCATCTGGTGTAACAGCAACGGTGCGGTGTATTCCAAATTCTTCCCCGAGCTGTAACCAATACTGCTGACATTTATTGTCAACAACTGAATCGTCTTGCAGACGCAATCCAATAACGACGACTAGGAAGACTGCGTGAAGTGATGCTACTCCACCATAACGCCTGGCCGCATTCTGCTGACTATAAACGAGTTGGTCGGGAAGCCATTCCGCACCCACTTTATTCACCCGATCTTGCGCCCTCATATTTTTCACCCTTTCCCTCCTCTATCAAACAGCTTTCAAGGAACTTCCTTTCCTGATGATTACCCGCTTCGAACATGGCTCGACGAGTTCTTCGTCTCACAACCACGTTATTTCTACAGTCGTGTATTCGAAAAGTTACCCCAGCGTTGGCAGAGTGTTGTAAACAGTGAAGTCTTTCTTATGTCTATCTACTGTGTTTATAAAAATTATGCAAAAACTCTAAGAAGCTATGCACCAACCTAACAGTATTGAATGAAATATCGACGCAAGGTAATGACGTAGGTTCGAGTCACGACGTAACACTCAATTTGAATGTCAGCTATGGCGACATACCTGTAGGAAGTGGTGATTTGATTTGCTATTTAGAGATTCAGCCGTGATATTAATCACTGCACCAATTAAAGTCGGCCGGCCGGGATGGCCGTGCGGTTCTAGGCGCTACAGTCTGGAACCGCGAAACCGTTACGGTCGCAGGCTCGAATCCTGCCTCGGGCATGGATATTTGTGATGTCCTTAGGTTAGTTAGGTTTAAGTAGTTCTACGTTATAGGGGACTGATGACCTCAGCGGTTAAGTCCCATAGTGCTCAGAGCCTTTTGAAACAATTAAAGTCTTTTAACCAAATAAGTCTCGTTCAACGCACTGAAGACAACATTGTTGTCATGGTCTTCAGTCCGATGAGTGCCATAAATTTTCCGTTCGGTCCAATTTGTCTTCATTACTTATTTGATCTACTCAGTTCTTCAGGAATCTTCCGCAGCGCCACATTTTAAACAACCTCGTTTCTCTTCTTTGAACTGTTTATCGTCCTCATTTCACTTCCATACTAGGCTGCACTCCAGACAATATTAGGGTACAAACTGGATAAGTGTGCACTTATAATTGTACTGTTTCTTCAAGGAGAATAATAGCAGACGAGAGAAATTCGTGAAACAAATCCATTCGGTGTAGTCTATAAAGACCAATTTAGCTATGCAGTTACATAGGACAAAAGAGCGTGTACACTAAACTCTGGGAACCAGAATCTCCCAAGCAGAGGCATGGGTCTGTGAAATGTTGCTGGACCCACTCTGAAGGTTAGTCACTGGATGACATTCATGAGAGCTCACAGTCGGTTTGAAGCTTCCCTGAATCATTCTAGGGATCATTTAATACTAGCAGAAGAACTACATTTCTAAGTTTTTTTCCAATTGTGGAAATTTAATTATTTTCTTGCCAAGCCACGGAGGCTGTTATTTTTGAAAAGTGAAATCGAATTAGAATATCAGTCATTTGACAGTCAATCTCCTTCGTACGAATCTTATGTTTTGTGATTGATGGACCATATAGGTTGAAGTTTACTTTTGAGAAAGATGGGCACTTTTTATCCATAATATTATTTGAAAGAAGTTACTCGTTTGCCACAGGGAGCTACGAACTTTGTGTATGATAGGATGTTTAAGATGAATTACTTAATTTTATTTCAGAAGAAAACAGCTGATTAAATCAATAAATTTCTTCTGTAGGCTGTGACAAAAAAAGCAATAGATTTGTTGGAGGCAAAGATTTGTGCCCTTCAGGCTGAATTATAACACTCGAAATATGAACTTCGTTGGCTGAATTCAGAAAAAGATCGTGGTAACCGGGTAAAGGTAAAAAGGCGAAGAGCGAGAGGGAAATAGTTCTTCAACTTCTTCATCTACATTTGAGCTTACAGTAGCGAATAAATTTTACCTGTTACGTAAAGTAGGAGTGGAAAAGTCTCTTCCAGCTGTAGGCCACAGTAGGTTGCAGCAGGCTTCTAGCAAAGAAACCAAGTGTAGGTCGGTACCAAAAGAGTGCAGGAAGAAAACAGTATTGCTGCTAGATAATAGTCATGGGGAGAGTGTAACGCAGATAGTACAGAACAAACTACGAACGGGGTACCAGATGACAAGTATTGTGAAGCCAA
This sequence comes from Schistocerca piceifrons, assembly GCF_021461385.2. Taxonomy (NCBI): domain Eukaryota; kingdom Metazoa; phylum Arthropoda; class Insecta; order Orthoptera; family Acrididae; genus Schistocerca; species Schistocerca piceifrons. Next base: position 850,287,176 of record NC_060139.1, read on the forward strand.
GTGCTAGAGCAAAGAGAATCAGATTACTGTAGCAGGTGGAGCAGGTAACAGCCTTCCAAAGGAAAATAATTACAGTATTAGGGGTGACCTGGCAACACCACACACAAACAAATGTGTGTTTTGTGGAGGTGCTGCAGCTCCATGACTAGCCCTGGGTCAACACTACTGTGAGCTGTCTGTAGACAGAGTTGATCAGGTGGCTACTGACTGAAATGAAAACTCACATGAGAGCAGTGCCTGTAGCTACAGTTGGGAGATGGGGATGTACTAGACACGGCCTACACCTCAGTAGGAGAGGGAAAGATAGTTTTTGCAGAAAATGTAGAGAAGGCCACCATCACAAAAAGCAAAATCCTTGTGGTTACTGGTGCCCGAGAGGTACCTTTCTTAGGTTGGAATCAGGATTCAGACACCCTGTTTTTAAATTCAAATGGTTCAAATGGCTCTGAGCACTATGGAACTTAACTTCTGAGGTCATCAGTCCCCTAGAAATTAGAACTACCTAAACCTAACTAACCTAAGGACATCACACACATCCATGCCCCAGGCTGGATTCAAACCTGCGACCGTAGCGGTCGCGCGGTTCCAAATTGTAGCGTCTAGGACCGCTCGGCCACTCCGTCCGGCCCTGTTTTTAAAGAAGACAAAATAACAGAAAAGACGCACAAAATACTTAAGAATGCACAGACAAGTACTATTACCTCATTTCATCTAAATATTAGAGGAGTGAGTAATAACATAGAAGAGCTACTTGTCTATTTGGAAAATTTAGGGAACTATGAAAATATAGACACCCAGTGTCTACCTGAACGTCGTATAATCGAAGAGTTAGATAAATTACATGCAAAAGATTACACTTCAGCAGTTTACTCATGCAGAAGTACGAGTAATACGGGAAGAGGAAGAGTCGTTGCATCTCTTACGACAGAACACAAGTCGAAAAACATTGAGGCTACTAGATATTTCAGTGATCAGCCCACAGAAGTGTTTGCTTGTGAATTAATACTGAAAAATAGTTCGTTTTCAATTATGACTGTGTGTTGATCCCCACTGAGGAATTTTGAACTGTTTATAGGGAATCTTGATTCCTTACTGTGCTATCTGTCAGACAGTAGCAAGCTATTAATGGTCTGTGGTGACTTCAATAGGATTCTGGTGTGAGAAATGATCTGGAAACCTTATTGGAATCCTCCAGTTCGATCTCAGAAATTACCTTTCCAACGCTGTAGGATAAAGACAGCAGGACACTAACTGATAATGTTTTCCTTAGTGAAGCTCAAAGCAAGAAAATAGCTGTTTAGCAGTGACAAATGCTCTCTCTGACGACGATCCACATCTAGTTAGGATAAATATCATACTGTCGTTCAGTGTGGATACTACTCAGTGGAAATCAGTTGGAATAATTAATGACTCTAGGACAAATATTTTTTGAGATTAGTTTCCAAGAGATGACCTGGGATGAAATTTGTAATGAACCAAATACTAACGTAGAAAGTAATCTATTCTACAATAAATTCATACCATTACTTGATAATAGCTTTCCACAGAAGCTAACCAGAAAGGACATTAAACAGCTATGTAAAAAACTTACGGATCACTAGGGGGATTAAAGTACCTTGTGAAAGGAATAGGGAAATATATCTGTTGGCAAGAAGAAGTGGAGATGCTGCAGTAACTGCACACTACAAAAACCACTCAAAATTACTAAGGAAAGTTACTAAAAATCAAGGAAAATTCACATTTTGTCACAAATCAGTAAATCCGACAACAGACTTAAGACTATGTGGAATGTAGTGAAATGAGACAGTACAACCAGCCACGGAAGAGGTTGATTGAATGGAGGAGCTATAAATAGTGATTCGTATGTAGCAAATTTATTTAATAATCATTTCTTAAATACGATACAAAACATAGCGACAAACATTTCAGCTGAAAAATTACAGCAGTATGTTGAAAAAGCAACTCTTATAGATAGAATTCAGTCAAATGAGTGTATCACCAAACTCTCCATGTGAAATTAAGAAAATTGTAAGAGAGGTATTAAATAAGTAATGCAACACATTTTTTCTGGAAGCATGTGGTTTTTTCAGCATTCCCATATACCGTACTATTCCCCACTCTTTTGGCTACAGAATCCTATTGTTCAACATTATCTCTGTTCAGTGCAACAGTCTTACGCCATGTTGCTGGGAGGACCTATGTGCCCGCATGGTATAGTGACTTCTTTGGTCGACTTCGGAGCAATCGTCTTCGTGCATCAGTAACCTCCCCACCATACACGTATTGATTCCAGCGGGGTGCACCCTTCATTGGGCCAGACAGATAGGCATTGGAAGGTGCAGCATCCGGGTTGTAGGATGGAAGAGGAAGGAAAATCCAATGAAGTTTTGTGAGCTCCTACCGGATGCGCAGGATTGTGTAAGGCCTCGCGTTGTCATGGAGGAGATTCTGGTCGTATGTGAAGTATGTTAGCGGTAAGAAACAATCAATGCTTTCTCTGCGCGATAGCAATGGAGATACTATCGAAGACAGTGCTGCCAAAGAAGACGAAGTAAATATTCCAGAATTCGAATCGAAAACAGCTGCCAACATGAATAACGTAGAAGTAAATACACTCCTGGAAATTGAAATAAGAACACCGTGAATTCATTGTCCCAGGAAGGGGAAACTTTATTGACACATTCCTGGGGTCAGATACATCACATGATCACACTGACAGAACCACAGGCACATAGACACAGGCAACAGAGCATGCACAATGTCGGCACTAGTACAGTGTATATCCACCTTTCGCAGCAATGCAGGCTGCTATTCTCCCATGGAGACGATCGTAGAGATGCTGGATGTAGTCCTGTGGAACGGCTTGCCATGCCATTTCCACCTGGCGCCTCAGTTGGACCAGCGTTCGTGCTGGACGTGCAGACCGCGTGAGACGACGCTTCATCCAGTCCCAAACATGCTCAATGGGGGACAGATCCGGAGATCTTGCTGGCCAGGGTAGTTGACTTACACCTTCTAGAGCACGTTGGGTGGCACGGGATACATGCGGACGTGCATTGTCCTGTTGGAACAGCAAGTTCCCTTGCCGGTCTAGGAATGGTAGAACGATGGGTTCGATGACGGTTTGGATGTACCGTGCACTATTCAGTGTCCCCTCGACGATCACCAGTGGTGTACGGCCAGTGTAGGAGATCGCTCCCCACACCATGACGCCCTGTGTGCCTCGGTCGTATGCAGTCCTGATTGTGGCGCTCACCTGCACGGCGCCAAACACGCATACGACCATCATTGGCACCAAGGCAGAAGCGACTCTCATCGCTGAAGACGACACATCTCCATTCGTCCCTCCATTCACGCCTGTCGCGACACCACTGGAGGCGGGCTGCACGATGTTGGGGCGTGAGCGGAAGACGGCCTAACGGTGTGCGGGACCGTAGCCCATCTTCATGGAGACGGTTGCGAATGGTCCTCGCCGATACCCCAGGAGCAACAGTGTCCCTAATTTGCTGGCAAGTGGCGGTGCGGTCCCCTACGGCACTGCGTAGGATCCTACGGTCTTGGCGTGCATCCGTGCGTCGCTGCGGTCCGGTCCCAGGTCGACGGGCACATGCACCTTCCGCCGACCACTGGCGACAACATCGATGTACTGTGGAGACCTCACGCCCCACGTGTTGAGCAATTCGGCGGTACGTCCACCCGGCCTCCCGCATGCCCACTATACGCCCTCGCTCAAAGTCCGTCAACTGCACATACGGTTCACGTCCACGCTGTCGCGGCATGCTACCAGTGTTAAAGACTGCGATGGAGCTCCGTATGCCACGGCAAACTGGCTGACACTGACGGCGGCGGTGCACAAATGCTGCGCAGCTAGCGCCATTCGACGGCCAACACCGCGGTTCCTGGTGTGTCCGCTGTGCCGTGCGTGTGATCATTGCTTGTACAGCCCTCTCGCAGTGTCCGGAGCAAGTATGGTGGGTCTGACACACCGGTGTCAATGTGTTCTTTTTTCCATTTCCAGGAGTGTATTCTCGGAGCAGTGAAGCAACTTAAATCACTTAATAAAAGCAAGTATTCTGGTCCAGACTGTATACCAATTTTCCTTTCGGAATATGCTGATCCATTAGCTCCATACTTAACAATCATATAGAATCGTTCGCTGGACGAAAGATCCGTACCCAAAGACTGGAAAGTTGCAAATGTCACACCAACATTCAAAAAAGGTAGTATGAGTAATCCACTAAATTACAGGCCCATATCGTTAAGGTCGATATGTAGCAGGATTTTGGAACATACATTGTGTTCGAACGTTATGAATTACCTCGAAGGAAACGGTATATTGACACACAGTCAACATGGGTTTAGCAGACATCGTTCCTGTGGAACACAACTAGCTCTTTATTCACATGAAGTGTTTAGTGCTATTGACAAAGGATTTCAGATCGATTCCGTGTTTCTGGATTTCCGGAAGGCTTTTGACACTGTACCACACAAGCGGCTCGTATTGAAATTGCGTGCTTATGGAATACCGTCTCAGTTATGTGACTGGATTTGTGATTTCCTATCAGAGGTCACAGTTCTAGTAATTGATGGAAAGTCATCGTGTAAAAGAGAAGTGATTTCTGGCGTTCCCCAAGGTAGTGTTATAGGCCCTTTGCTGTTCCTTATATATATAAACGATTTGGGAGACAATCTGAGCAGCCGTCTTCGGTTGTTTGCACATGACGCTGTCGTTTATCGACTAATAAAGTCATCAGAAGATTAAAAAAATTGCCAAACGATTTCGAAAAGATATTTGAATGGTGCGAAAATTGGCAGTTGACCCTGAATGACTAAAAGTGTGAGGTCATCCACATGAGTGCTAAAAGGAATTCGTTAAACTTCGGTTACACGATAAATCAGTGTAATCTAAAAGCCCTAAATTCAACTAAATACCTAGGTATTACAATTACGAACAACTTAAATTGGAAGAACACATAGAAAATGTTGTGGAGAAGGCTAACCAAAGACTGCGTTTTATTGGCAGGACACTTGGAAAATGTAACAGATCTACTATGGAGACTGCCTAACTACGCTTGTTTGTCCTGTTTTAGAATAATGCTGCAAGGTGTGGGATCCTTACCAGATAGGACTGACGGAGTACATCGAAAAAGTTCAAAGAAAGGCAGCACGTTTTGTATTATCGCGAAATATGGGAGAGAGTGTCACAGAAATGATGCAGGATTTGGGCAGGAAATTGTTAAAAGAAAGGCGTTTTTCGTTCCGACGGAATCTTCTCACGAAATTCCAATCACCCACTTTCTCCTCCGAATGCGAAAATATTTTGTTGGCACCGACCTACATAGGGAGCAACGATCACCAAGATAAAATAAGGGTAATAAGAGCTCGTACGCAAAGATTTAGGTGTTCATTCTTTCCGCGCGCTATACGAGATTGGAATAATAGAGAATTTTGAAGATGGTTCGATGAACCCTCTGCCAGGCACTTACAAGTGATTTGCAAAGTATCCATATAGATGTAGATGATGTAGAACTTCGTTTGCGTTTCTGTGTGACGAACACGCTGAAGTCGTTCCACCAATTATCAGAGGGTGGTACAGTAAACTTCTTAGTTGACCGTTGGACCATTATGGAGGACATCTAACAGAATAACCCCTTCAGAATCGCCATGAACTTACTGGCTGAGGACGCGGCTTTGAATTTTTTGTTAACTGCTTGGATTGCTGTTTTTTTTCTGGTTCGAAGTGATGAACTCATGTTTCATCGACTGTGACGATGTTCGCCCAAAAATTGTCACGATCAGCCTCGTAAAGCGCAAGAAGTGAAGTGCAGATGGTTCATTGTTGCTCTTTATGGTCTTCTGTTAGGCGGGGAATCCAGTGGCCAGGCATCTTTGAATACCCCAACTGGTGGACGAGTGTGTCAGGACTACGAACAGAGAAGTCAATTTGTGCAGCGAGGTGTGTGATTGTGATTCGTCGATCACCTCGAATGAGAGTGTCCACACCTTCCAACATTGCAGGATTCACAGCAGCTGTGTGCAGCCGGCCATCAAACGGGAGATCGGACAGGTTAGAGCGACTTTGTTGCGATGATAATGGACCCCCCCCCCCCCCCCCCAACCCAATTAGCTACCGTGCTTTGGATCACTGCCAGGTCTCCGTAATTGCTTGGGACACATCTCCGTTACAGGCTCCATTTTGAAGGCTACACATGGCGTTGCCGTGTATGGAAACTTCATGGAAATATAGAAACTGAATCGGGAATATTTCACGATATCCCAAAAAAATTACCGTATTTTTCAACCGAAACTGGCTGAGAAAGAAAAATGTGTTGCGATACTTACGGAACGGTCCTTGTACACACAACACACACTCTCACTCTCTCAAAAAAAAAAAAAAAAATCCTATCTCGTTTGAATGGGGTTTCCAATAGAATACTGAGGATTTGTTGCCATACAATATGCCCTGTTTAACCTGAAATATGCGGAGTATCACTAACGCAAGGCATTTTTCCAGAGAGACAGAAACATACCATCATCAGTCCCTCCATAATGAAGGTGACTACTGACCTGTTTCAATGCTGGCAATATTTTTCAAAATTTTGGAGAATGTGATGTATTCTAGAATAGTATCTCACCTGAGCAACAGTAATATTCTCAGCAAATCACAGTTTGAATTTCAGAAGAGTTATTTAACTGAGAATGTTATTTCCATGTTCACTCATCAAATTTTACATAACACAATAGCGCCACTTGGTATTTTATGCGGCATATCTAAGGCATTTGATTGTGTGAATCACAGTATTCTCTTACACTTGAAGTTTTATGGGACTCATGATGTAGCCAACCAGTGGATGATGCCTATCTAAGCAGAATAACGCAAAACATTGTACTTAGTTATTCAACCAATGTCATCTGGGGGCATTATTCTGGCTGGGGAGGATCAAATATGGGGTTGTCCAAGGCTCAATCTTAAGTCCAGTGCCGTTCCACATGTGTGTAAATGATCTTCCATCCAATGTACAAGCAAAAACAGTTCTTTTTGCAGATGGCACTAGTATTGTAATCATTCCAAGCATACATACAGAAACAGAAGAAATAGTAGACAATGTTCTTCAAAATATCATTGACTGGTTTTCAGCGAATGGTCTCACCCTCAATTTCCAAAAGCAATATATTCAGTTTTGCACATCTAGGGGTACTACACCAGTGGTTGGTGGAACACATGGAAATATGGTGGAGCCGGCCGCGGTGGTCTAGCGGTTCTGGTGCTGCAGTCCGGAACCGCGGGACTGCTACGGTCGCAGGTTCGAATCCTGCCTCGGGCATGGGTGTTGTGTGATGTCCTTAGGTTAGTTAGGTTTAATTAGTTCTAAGTTCTAGGGGACTTATGACCTAAGATGTTGAGTCCCATAGTGCTCAGAGCCATTTGAACCAAATATGGTGGAAACTTCAAAATTATTAGGTTTTCCAAGAGATGAGAATTCAGGCTGGAAATAGCACATTTTGGAACTCATAAAATAATTAAGTTCAGCCACATTTGCACTTAGAATCGTTGTGAATCCTGTGGACAGACAAATGTGTAAGTTGACGTATTTTGCATATTTTCATTCAATAATGCCTTATGGAATAATGTTCTGGGATAACTCATCTTTGAGTAAGAATTTCTTCATTGCTCGAAAACGTACTGTAAGTGTAATAGGTGAGGCACACCCACCTACAATCATCTTTTAGACTTACATTTAAAGAGTACGGGACTCTGACTGCTGCTTCACAATATATTTATTCTGTAGTGGCACCACAGTTTAAGATAGGAAAGTTAGATACGGTGCAACATTCCTGTGCACACAAGTTACGGCCAGGCATAGGCCTGTTGACAGTAAGTTATGCTGACCAACGGTTGCGAAGTAGAGTGGAGGCCATAGGGCCGTCGAACTGCTGAAAAGAGTAAATGCTGCGGTTTGCATGTCGCAAGTAACAGGCAGAAGAGGTCCACTGGCGCAACCCAGGTGTTGTGCATACGTGACTCAGAGCAGTGCGTTAGCAAAAGGGAGGCGCACAGCCGCCTATAAATTGGTGCCGGTTTTCTAACAAGGCATTCAAGTGAGACAGCTCTCCTGGACGGCGGGGCGTGTCGCACTACCAGCTACACGCAGCAGCAGATGGGGCGCCAGCGTTCCAGTTCACGGCGGGTCGCTGGTTCGGCCCTCTGAGGCCAATGCTCGGTCTGTAGGTGGCTAGCGGCGGGTCACTCTTTGGCTCGCTACCGTGGGCAGGCGTCCTGGCTTGCAACACATGCCAGAGGCATCCCGAGGCAAGGGCTGCAGATTCGGATGCCGTATCATGGGCGCTCGTTGTCGCCGGGATCTCAGCCACATCGGCGAGAAGGACGCAGCTGGCCACCTGCGGCTCACACCGAGCAGCGCTGAGTTGGCAGGGACGCGACACAGAATTGCATTGCATGGGAGCACTGGGGTGCTTCCTCAGCATTGGGGGGCCCTGTGACACAGACTGAGGTGTACAAGGGCACTGTAGTTGGAAACAAAACAACACTTGGAAAGCTCGGACAAGTCTTAATTCGGTGCCTTCTACCTCTTCCCGCTATATTTGGTCATCCCGATACATTCGGTGGCAGAAGTCACCACTACAATTCCTTCATTTAATATGTTGTGAATAATCCACTACAGTTCAAAATACATAATTACAGTACAGTACATGATTGCATAATTACAGTACCAGAAGAAAAAATGAGATTCATTATTCGAGGTTGTCTTCAGTGAAAAAATGAGTGCACAATGCTGCAACAAAAACTTTCGATAACTTACTCATTGATATAAAATCTGTGACAGATAGCAAGGTAAAATTTGAAAAGAATCGAAAAAGTTTGCTGTGACAACTGCTATTCTATAGAAGAATTTCTATTACTGTAATGTGTAAACTGTGGTGGGTAGTATGTCTGTAGATATTTAAAGGAAAGGAGAATCTTTATAAATGTTCCACTTGTATCATATTTAAAAATTAAGTTGTGATGTGTATGTAAAATGACTCATTCCAGATCATTACGATTTATAATGCAAATGATCCATAGAACATGACACTAACTGAGGAGAAAAGATTGGCTGACTTGTTCATTTATTTAACGATACACATATTTTCTGGTCCTGAGGTCCCTTTTTGCGAATGACAATAAGTATCTTGTAAGTCTGAATGCTTATGAGGGTCACGACAAATGTGTGAGAAGTGTAGATCCATTGCCAACTTAAAGCCATCAGCAGGAGGTGAGTCCAAGTTATACTGCAGGTTGAAACTTAGTTGCACTGTAGTTGGCCAAACCCAAAAGGTTCTCTTCCTCCATTACTGTTTTGAAAGTGGAGTCGTTTCTCGGGGTGCACCATGATATGCGTTTGGGCTCCGGCATGGTAAGTCAACAGACATGTTCTTAGGGCTGTCTTGTCTCAGTTGTGAATGAAGATATGGCAATGCATTATTTAATTTTAGAATCACCTGTTTCTCTTTCTTTGAGTGTCATATATGTTAAGAAAGAGAGTCGATGTTGCTAACTTTCATTCTTATATTAAATTTCGCTGCAAGAATGTAGTAAGACGGTCATCGCTGTGTGTGAACCATCGATTTGACCCTACATATGCCATGTCTTAAGCGTTATGGATTTATAGTTTGTTAACATTTGGTCACAGATAGCCTGTGCAGAAATACGGATGAAATTATTCCCGTTTTAGTGATCGTTTCTCTGTAGTTAATATGAAGATTTTTGGTCACCATCATTCCCACTTAATCATGATTTCAGCTAGTAGGCCAAGGTACATTGCGTTGTGTACCACTCAGACTCTTTGTAGAACAGCTACTTTCTATTAACTGTGACTATTTTTTCCGATTATTTGAGATTTTTTGTTGATGATAGTGTCTTTGATATAGACTTCACCCACCTCACACCATGTTAAGTATACAGTTCTGGCAACACTGGCCATGAGCTTCTTCTTCTGTGCTGATGCACACATATTCCCCGAACTCTTACGGGACTTGGTAAGAATGTCTTCCACGAGTAATGAGTGTGTTAGGTTGGGACACTACGAATGTAGTGTGTGGACAAACAAGGTGAGAATGTGGGTCTCGCGGGAGGCGTGCGCGAGATAAACCCTGCAGTCGCGCTACTCTCTGTACCCTTGGTGGCTCAGATGGATAGAGGGTCTGCCATGTAAGCAGGAGATCCTGGGTTCGAGTCCCGGTCGGGGCACACATTTTCACCTGTCCCCGTTGATTTATATCAACGCCCGTTAGCAGCTAAAGGTATTAATACAATTCTCATTTCGTTCACCTCACACCATGTCTGTTGCTTGGTTTGGCTCATTGGTAAAGATAAAGTATAAGTTTGTGTGAGAGTCTGAACGTCTTTAATTCTCTGTGAGTACTACGGTGACCTTTGCTCACCACTCCCTATTGTGTTCATGGTTTCACAGCTAGCTTGCCATGGTACGTTGCATTGTGTAGTGCTTAATATATGCGCAGAAAAACTACATCCATCCTATGGGAATTATTATTTGGTACTATTTTTTCAGTTGTTGAGTATTTTCGTTGATGATATAAAAGCCAACCACCTCTTACCACGACTATTCCTTGGTTTGGATCAGTAAAGATAAAGAAGTTTGCGTGAAAGATTGATCTTCTTTAAATGATTTTTTTCCTTTCTGAACAGAGACGCAACGTTTATTTTGACATTGCCTCACGTGTTCATAGCTAATGAGATGTAGTTTCCTGCATTGTATATGACATTAAAATCTTTTTAGAACGACTATCTAGATGCTGCCCGAATTATTACTCAGTTACCACTTTTTTGGATTATTTAAAAGTTTGTAGATGTGTGTGGGCCTTTGGTGTCAGCTGCCTACACAACCTGGTGTATTCGCCCTTTGCTCAACTTTCCCACGGTAGCCAGTAGTTTGTATAGTTACCTGCTATTTAGAAATTGCTTGAGTGCGTGTGTGACGTAAGCATTTGAATCCTCGAAGGATGAGTGGTGATGACTGCTCATCGTTATACCCTGTTTACTCAGGTAATTCTATTCCAGTTACATATTAAGGAACGATCTGCTTTCGTGTGATTTAATGCGCCTGTTTACATGGTGAATGTATTTATGTTGTATCAAACTGTTAGCGCCAACTCTTTGGTTATAAGAAAATAAATATCTACCGTTAATGGAAAAGGAACCCCTTTGGTTATGTGAATGATTTTACAACACCAAAAACCATTGCCTGTTAACACTCACATTCTTTTATCCCATGAGATTAGTATGTCAGCAATGATGAAACTGACAAGAAAGGAAGTAATGAATGGAGACATGAATCTGTGATACACTTCTGTCCATCCAAAATGCAACACCGGGCAGGAAGCATCCAAATTAGGTGAAACCTGCAGCGTGAGTTGTGCGGCGACGGAAGATGCACATGATTACCTAGCTCGCGCTATTCGTCCACGAGACTCAGAGGGCCATAGACACGGATTCCCAGGTAGATGCTGTGTTTCTTGACTTCCGCAAGGCGTTCTATATAGTTCCCCACAGTCGTTTAATGAACAAAGTAAAAGCATATGGACTATCAGAACAATTGTGTGATTTAATTGAAGAGTTCCTAGATAACAGAACGCAGCGTGTCATTCTCAATGAAGAGAAGTCTTCCGAAGTAAGAGCGATTTCAGGTGTGCCACAGGGGAGTGTTGTAGAACCGTTGCTATTCACAGTATATATAAATGAGTTGTGGATAACATCGGAAGTTCACTGAGGCTTTTTGCGGATGATGCTGTAGTATATCGAGAGGTTGTAACAATGGAAAATTGTACTGAAATGCAGGAGGATCTGCAACGAATTGACGCATGGTGCAGGGAATGGCAATTGAATGTCAATGTAAACAAGTGTAATGTGCTGCGAATGCATAGAAAGAAAGATCCTTTATCGTTTAGCTACAATATAGCAGGTCAGCAACTGGAAGCAGTTAATTCCATAAGTTATCTGGGAGTAGGCATTAGGAGTAATTTAAAATGGAATGACCATATGAAATTAATCCTCGGTAAAGCAGATGCCAGACTGAGACACGTTGGAAGAATCCTACGGAAATGCAGTCCGAAAACAAAGCAAGTAGGTTACAGTACACATGTTCGCCCACTGCTTGAATACTGCTCACCGGTGTGGGATCCGTACCAGATAGGGTTTACAGAAGAGATAGAGAAGATCCAACGGAGAGCAGGACGCTTCGTTACACTATCATTTAGTAATCACGAGAGTGTTACGGAGATGATAGATAAACTCCGTTGGAAGACTATGCAAGAGTGACGCTCAGTAGCTCGGTACAGGCTTTTGTTGAAGTTTCGAGAACATACCTTCACCGAGGAGCCAAGCAGTATATTTCTCCCTCCTACGTATATCTCGGAAGAGACCGTGAGGATAAAATCAGAGATTAGAGCCCACACAAAGGCATACCGACAATCTTTCTTTCCACGAACAATACGAGACTGGAATAAAAGGGAGAACAGATAGTTACTCAAGGTACCCTCCGCCACACACCGTCAGGTGGCTTGAGGAGTATGGATGCAGATATAGATTAGCATTTCAACACAGGTTCACACCAAGGGCGCCAGTAGAGCCACGTGTAAGTTCTAAGGGGGGACAGCCGGCCATGTGGACGTATTGGAATTGTTCTTATTTGGGGCTGTTTTGCGTAAGCTGTGACTCGTAGAAGACAGCGAGTGTCTTTCGAGCACGTTTCGGAGTTCGATCTAGGAAGAATAGTTGCCTATAAGGATTGCGGTTTATCCTTCAGAGAAATGGGTGATCGTGTCGGACGGAACCAAGTAGCTGTGATGAGGATCTGTAATCGCTGGACGCAGGAGGGAACGACGGACCGACGGGACCGAATGCATCCACCTCGTTGGACCACTACACATAATGACAGGCATATTATACGCTTCGCAGTGAGGGGTCGCTCTGCCACATCCCGAACCATAAGCGACAAATTCGGGCTGTTGCGCAACAAGTAGTGTCTGCGCGTATCATTCGACGTCGTTTGCAGCATAGTAGACTATCCACAAGGCGTCCATTGCTGTCTTTACCACTGAGTCAGCGCCACAGGTGTTTGCGCCGGCAGTGGTGATGAACGACGGACATGGAATGATGTTGTTTTTACCCACGAATACCGATTCTGCCTACACCACCACGATCGTCAGATTAGAGGCTGAACGCACCGTCATGAGAGACTGTTGAACTGTTGCCTTATGCATCGCTTTAGTGGTCCATGTAATGCATACGTGCATTCCCTTCATGTGTTTAAGCCAAGTATTACGCACATTTATGCGATCGGGAATGTTCAGTAACAGCCAGGCTACATGTAAATTTGACCACTAAGCGTCAAATGGTTCAAATGGCTCTGAGAACTATGGGACTTAACATCTTAGTTCATCAGTTCCCTAGACTTAGAACTACTTAAACCTAACTAACCTAAGGACTTCACACACATCCATGACCGAGGCAGGATTCGAATCTGCGACCGTAGCAGCAGCGCGGTTTCAGACTGAAGCGCCTAGAACCGCTCGGCCACAATGGCCGGCCAATTAAGCGTCAGCAAGGAGCATTAGTGATGAAATCATAGGAGGCAATGTTGTGCAACCTTAGTGGGGACAAGATCTGATTATTCGGGAGTAGGATCTTACAATCTGAAACAGTGTTCCGAGACAAACTTCCGTCACAATGTCCGCAAACATGACATCAGATCCGCCTAGCAACAACGATCTGAACGCCCATTGTCTGAAGAAGTGTCCTTATTGGCTGAGGGAGAAAGGGGTGGGGCCTCTCTTGTCCGTCGGGAAGAGAGGGAGAGTTAGTAGCGAGGCGCCACTCAAAAAGCACGGTCGAGTAACCCGGTGCGGCTCCAAAAGAATGGTCGCGAGTAAAAATTCCAGCTGTGAAACATGAGATAAAGTGAACGTTAGTCATCAGCGAACGCCACGTGTCGTGGGCAGTGTGTATCACGATTATGGAAAGTTAGAAAGGTGTTAATGTGTTGCAAAGGGTTGAATAACGGCGTAGCCCAGAGCCGCCTTATTGCAAATTCGGGATGTGTGTGTCAAAGTATTTTCTTCATTAAAACAAGTATAGTACAAATCGTTGTTGACATTTAGCAACTTGCATCCCGTAACACTCCACTTCAGCAGGATCGCCTATATTGAACCTGGCGCGTGAGCGCTACTACTGTGCTACGACGGACTACCGAAGCAGAAAGACACCAGGTTAGTGATACAGAAGCCAGAGAAGTAAGGAAGAGTCGCTTCTTTCTCGCTACACTGCCACTGAGGGCATTGTATCCTGCACCTGGTATTATGGTTAGGGTTGGTATTGGATTCCACTCCCGCTCCCCCGTGGTATGCCTTGCCAGTAGGCTAACAAGTCAGCGTTACATCTCTAAAGTGTCGGATCCTGTTGTCCCCGCATACCTTCGGAGCTTTCCGACAGTCACGTCGCAACAGGATATTGCGCGACCACATGTGGCATGCAGTGTTCAAGACTTCTTCGCTGCTTATCGGATTGCATTGCTGCCATGAAGTCCCTGTTCTCTCGACCTCGCCTATTGAATTGTGGAACGACTGGCCCCGGATACACCACCCTCCGTTGCACACGATCTACTTTGGCAATATCCGGAAGCAGCATGGACCGCTATATCTCAGTAATGCATCCAGAGCCTCTTTGATTCAATGCGGAGACGCGTAGCAGCGGTTAGCCAGCAATGGCAGCAAAACTCAATACTGACTTCATCATCTTCTTCATATGGGGCTGTATATTACCTCCGAAATCAATTTGGCCGTGATATCTCCGTCCCTTCCTGGTGTTGCATTAAAAATGACAAGCAGTGTATGATAGAATCTAGAGCAGCTTATCAGATGATACCCTTATTGACTGAATCATATTAGTTTGTGTAATCCGTTGTGCTAAGAACTAATGTAATCCGATTATTGGGCCAGATTAATCTTGTAACAAGATCAACGTTTTAGTCAGCGAACGTTGCAAAGAGCACCTTCAGGCTTTGCGGAAAGATTAGGTCTTCATCATTCAGAATCAATACTTACAGAATTTTTCATTAACTTACACACGGCATGACAAATGAGACTCAGCCTTTAAAGGAAAGTAAAGACAAATAGTGATTTTTGTTACTCATCTATCACTGGCTCTACACAAAAGTTTGAATGGGCTTTATACCTGTATTACAATCGCGCACTAGGTTTGTAGAATTGTTTCATATTATTATTCATCATTTATGTTAAAGCGTACAGCATTATCTATTAACTGTACATATGATACAATCTTCAGAAACGTATAATACATCATTGTGTCAAAGATGTACCAAGCGATTGTATTTTAGTTGATTTGTATTATCTACATGTTCTATCTACAATGCCATCCACCATACAAATTTGGTGGCCAAATTTTTTCTGATGGCATACTGTTTGCCTAATTCTATCAATTTGCACTTGTTATTTCCACCAACAACATGACGAGATTCTTTGTACCAATCTATTTAATGGTATTTCTGAACTTGCAATTGGTAGCATAAAATAAGTTTTCCTCACACTATACTTCCATTCTCTCTGTCCTGTCTCGATGGCCTATGGCCGCTTCACTTACAACTTTCAGTTTACACTTGCATGTTATTACCAAAGGTGACGAGATACAATATCTCATCGTTTTTCATGCCATTTCATCGTTACTAATAAGTTTATACGCAAGCTGTCTAAATTTCTTTGATAAATCTTTTACAAAACCTAGTTCCAAGCTATAATTTTGTATGAAACATATTTTAAAATTTCCCCAGTACATCGTCGAGGATTTCAGGAAACGTATTTTTTAAAAGGTACTTGACAAAGATCTTTTACAGTGTAATAGAGACCTCAGGGATTAATAAAACACACACTTTTAACTGAAACGTTAAATTAAGTTACATTTATTAAATACAAATAAATTTAAAAAATAACAGCTGATTTGTTTGACACGATACACAGCATCGTCACTAGGAAGTTCCAGTAGGATACATAATGACGTCATGAACCTGAAACAAATAACGTTTTGATTAAGTATTCACAAGTTTACAAAAACTATTTTAAGAGCATTAAAAATAAAGCCATCCTCCGCCTGTATGTTTGGTTGGACACTATAGCGCACTACTAGGAGTGGGGGAGGTACGCCTGGACCTACTTCCTGCCTATGAACTGACTTTACCCACCCAGAAAGAGAAGAATCTATGGTGGAAAATAGATTCCAAAGCACGTTGTAAGTTGGTATTTTTGACACCCACAGACCACTCACTTGAGTTGAACAGATCACAGAGCAAAATCCTACAGCCAACTGAGGACTGAACACTGTAGCTTATCACTTAACAATCAGACATATACTGGACTAGCCACGGAGCCATTGTGGAAACTATTTTGCAAAAGATCATCTAAGATTTATAAGCTGTCACAAAACAGTACCGAATTAGTTATGTGCGTAGGGTAATGATGCGGGTCGAGTCACAATCTAAAACACTAGTGAACCGACATAGTCATGTAAAGTTGTGATTTGATCTGTAATTTCCCTATCTGTTTTCCAAAAGGGACCTGCAGTTACCGAAAAAATATATAAAAATAAATGTTGCTGTCCAAGGATAAATGGTGTTAGTTAAAGGGGCCTAGTCGTTCAATGCCATTTCCCTGGTCCTGGTAATTCCAGATTTCAAACGCAGTGAAGACAATGTTGTTATTGTGTTCTTCAGTCCGAAGATTGGTGCGACGCAACTCTGCATGCGAGTGGATTCTCTGCATAACTACTGCAGCCGACGTCCATTTGCAGTTGATGCAGTACTCAAGGCTTGAACTCCCTCTACAGTCAATCCCCTTCTTCCCCCCCCCCCCCCCCCCAAACACACACACACACACACACACACACACACACACACACGACACACGAACACACAAATACACACACACACACACACACACACACACGACACACGAACACACAAACACACAAAAACACACACACACACACACACACACACACACACACAAACTGACGATTCCTTGTTCCTTGATGCTTCAGCATGTGCTCTTTCAACCTATCCCTTCTTTTAGATAAATTGTGCCACAAATTTCTATTTTCCCCAATTGTGTTCTCATCGTTAGTTATTTGGTCTATCCATCGGATCTTCAGCATTCTCTTGTAGGAAAATATTGTAAGAGACTTCAGTTCTCTTATGTCAACCTTTTTAAGGCCACGTTTCACTTCCATACAAGCTACACTCCAAAAAATATTAAGTACATACTGCATAATTATTGTTCTGAAAGCCAATATTTAGTGGCAGTGTGGCGTTCATGTAGGGCTGCATTGTAAAGTTGTTGGCGTTCAGTACCATCAGTTGTAACTGTTATACTATGTATTCACGGAGAATAATAGCAGACAAGAGAAATTTATGATACGAAACAAATGCGTGGAATGCAGCTTGTAAAGACTGATTTAACTGTGCAGTTGGAGACCACGAGGAAGTAGGTACATTAAATGTTGTGTACCAGAATGGCCCAAGCAGAGGCATGTGTCTGTGGATTTTTTCTGCATACAGCCTCAACATTAGTCACCTGAGAGCTCGCAGTCGTTCCCAAACTTGTATGAGGTATTTTAACCATCATTAAATACTAGCAGCGGAACTACTTTCCTAAATTTTTTTATTGTGGAACTTCCATTATTTCTTACCGAGCCAGATGTGGTATTCGTGTGATTTTGAAAAGTGAAATCTAAGTAGAGGACTGACGATTATTTGACGGACTACCTCCGCATTTCACTTACGAAACTTGCTATTTATGAGGGAATCAGGTCGCTTCCCGCTCCCGGGTTCCCGGTTTCGATTCCCGGCGGGGTCAGGGATTTTCTCTGCCTCGTGATGACTGGGTGTTGTGTGATATCCTTAGGTTAGTTAGGTTTAAGTAGTTCTAAGTTCTAGGGGACTGATGACCATAGCTGTTAAATCCCATAGTGCTCAGAGCCATTTTTGAGGGAATCATGTAATATCAAGCGTTTCCTTTTTCAAAAAGGTTGCCATTTTTTTGCACTGAGATTTTTTTCGGTGAAGTGACTCTTTTCCTGTAGGAACGTACGAACCATGTGTATGACAGGATATCTAAGATGAATATTAAATTTTACTACAGAAGGAATTAGTTAATTAATATTTATTCTTCGAAAACTTCAGTCCTGATTTGAGAAATTAAATTGTGTAACGTTAATGCACGGTACCAGTCTTCTCAGGAAAAAATATGTGTACTCACTTGGACTCGAGGGTGCTGGGACAACATGTAGAGAACGGCTTCAGCCACGTCCTCAGACTCCAGGCAGGGTATCATGTCGTATAAGTTCGGAGGCAATCCTTTGAAGTTCGAGATGAACTCTGTCTTCACAGCTCCTGGAGAAACTTCCTGTTGAAGAAGAAAATACTTTTTTACTAAAAAAACAGTTAGAAAAGCGATGTAACTACCAAGCGTTAACTTATTTATTTCCAATTAAACAATACTGAAGTACTGTTGTCATTTCCGGTTCACAGGTCAATGTAACAAGATAATTCTAGCACTCAGGGTCTTACACATACGTTACTACAGATGGATGACTTCAGATGCGGACTAGCATTGGATGTCATCTGCGTAACAAACCCATAAGGGGCTTTTCAGTTCTTCTAAAGCTGCCGAAGTCGATACTTGTTGATGTGGTTGTGAAGTAGAAACGCGAACGTGCAGCTAAATCGAGACGTGGCAGATCTTACGTACTGACGGGCAGTGGTCGTCGAGCTGTGAGGAGGGTGCTTCTAAGAACTCGCATGAAACCAGTGGGACGAATCATTCGTGACTTCCAAAGCCTGTCAGCAGTCCGGCCAGCACAATGGCTGTGCGTAGAGAGTTAAGAAGAATGGGGAACAATGGACGAACAGCTCGCCTTACGCCACACTGCTAAGCTACGCTTGAGGTAGAGTAAAGAGCGACACCCGTGGACAGTAGCTGATTGGAAACGAGAAATTTCGAGTGACGAATCACTGTATCCAGTGACAGCCCGATGGAAGAGTTCGGGTTTGGCATCAGTTGCTGTACGGAGGAGGTCGTTTTTCGCAATGGGGGTGAAATCGTGGTTTTGGTGTGCAGGATATGAACCCATTTTGCACCACTGGGTGTATTGCGTACGGAAGAGAAAAATTCGGAGCCGGCCAATGTTTGTATCGGCATGACAATGCACCCTGTCAAAAAGCCGCTTCTGCTAGGAGTAGGGTTTCTGGACAGTAGCACTCCCACAATGGACTCGTATGCCAGGGGCCCCGACCTGGACCCAATGGAACACCTTTGGAATGAGTCAGGACGTCGACTTCACTCCTGGTCTCGGCTCATGAGGTAGAATGGACTGCCATGTCTTCGTAGACAGGTCAGACACCCCATTGAAAGTATACCCTGCAGATTTCAGACCGTCATAAAGGCAAAGGGCGGGCACAATCCGTATTAATGTCTACTAACAGGTGTACGGATACATTTTGGCTCTGAGCACTATGGGACTCAACATCTGAGGTCATCAGTCCCCTAGAACTTAGAACTACTTAAACCTAACTAACCTAAGGACTTCACACACATCCATGCCCGAGGCAGGATTCGAACCTGCGACCGTAGCAGTCACGCGGTTCCGGATTGAAGTGCCTAGAACCGCACGGCCACCGCGGCCGGCGGATACATTTTATAACATGGTGTAGACAGGGTGAAAATTATTTAAACCGACAGACTCTGGGAGCATGAACGTGACACCGAAACAAATATTAAACCAGTAGAAGGAGTTTTCTTTGGATAAAAATTAATTAAACTAATGAATTCTGGGAGACTGAATGGGACAGTGAAAACACTTTTCGTAATGTGTTTACTTGTGAGGACGGATAGTTTCACAAAAATGTTTTCATTCTTTACCACTCCAAGACAGAAACATTAACACAACACAATTACTTCAGTCATTGTAGATGTTCAAAATGCCGCCATCCACTTGTAAACAGATATTACACTATTGGGTCATGATGTTCTGTCCATCACAGTGGAAGACTACATGAATGTCTTTAATTACTACTACTACTGTTATTATCCGGGCAATCGGGTCCTCTTCTGATTAAACACAGGTTTTGTAAACAAGACTCCACATCTCCCGAAACATCGAAAAGTCCTGAGGGGCCAAATCCCCAGAATCGACGCACAGGACGACTGAAATGTGCCGCGCCCCTTTATGTTGGAACCAAATGCCCTGTCTTGTAGTGAGGGGCACGCCATCCAGCAACTCTGGCAATGCTCTGGCGAGGAAATTGCAATAATGGTTGTAATGTAATGGCCTAGGTAAGAGATACGGCCCCTTTAAACAGTCACCAACAATATCTGCACACAATTTCACGTAGAACCGCAGTTGATTCACTCAAAACATTCGAATTGTGGATGTTGAATAACCCATCACGCCCGAACGTTGCTTCATCGGTAAACAGCACACAGGACGGAAGTGTAGGATGGATTTGACACTGTCAAGGACCACTGCGAAAACTGTGCTCTGAGTGGATTATTACCTGGTTACAGGTTGTGCACACTCTGTAAGTGAAATGGATTAACAGTTGCTCATGAAGGAGGCCTCTTACATTCGCCTGATTCGTCCACTTGTTATATGCAGTTACACGAGTGCCGAAACCGATTACGCCCTATGCCGGTCGAAAAAATGCTCATAGATGATTATGACATTAGAGAAAAATGTTTTGGTGTCTTGTGAAACCTCCCAGTGTTTGTCGGTTTACATAACTTTCACCACGTATACGTAATGCGGAAGCGACAGAGATGGGGGAAGTTGTTTCGATAGTATTTTTTGAAAGGTCGTGTCACCATTGACAGGAGGACAATGTCGGAAGTGCCATTCGGTAAGGAAACACTGCAGTTTCTTGTGGACACTCTGACAGATAAGCAAATCGTTTATAAAGTGATTGTTGAAGTTTATAGTATATCTCGTCGTCCTTGCCAATACTAAATCTGCAGCTTCGTAGAATCGCAGAGAATTATTTCTGGAATGTGTTAGAATTTGGTAATGAATTACAAGTCTGTACCCCAGATTCCGGAAGGGGTCATATGCCCCCCTTTGCCACCACTTCCCGACGCCTATACTCTCGAAACCTGCCGCGCATACGTTGTTTTCAGCCTGATCAAGTACAGGGGACCCTGTTTACGGTGGTGGAATTAATTTCCATGAAAACACTATTAACTACTGTGAAAGGATGGCTGGGTGGTCCTACAGCTGAATCCAGCAAAACATTATCATTAACTCTATTCGCTACAGAAGAAGCAGATTCTGTTCACCACTGCAGGAAATGTAGCAAGAAATACAAAGAAGAACAACAAAGTCCTCTAGTCCGAGATACTGCTTTTGCTTATAGACTACATTCAGAACTACATCTACATGATTACTCTGCAGTTCACATTTAAGTATTTGGCAGAGGTTCATGGAGACTGGTTCATACTATTTCTATACCGTTGCACTGCCAAACATCACGTGAGAATAAGATAATCATTCTAGCCGATGTAGGTAGGAGACAACAAATACTTTCACACATTTGGAGGAGGAAGCTGGTGAATGAAATCTCGTGGAAAGATTTCACCGCAATGAAATATACCTTGTTTTAATTATTGTCACCAGAACATTCTTATCATATCCGTCACACTCTCCCCGCCATTTCGCGATAGAGCAAAACGAGCTGCCCTTCTTTGGACTTTGTCCTTTATCAGTGCTATCTGGCAGGGATCCCATACCGCGCAGTACATCTTCTGCCAATAGAATGCAGTCATTGGTTCTCTATGGCTATAATGCAGATGTTTCTAGGTTTAGCCTTATCCTTTGACCTGATCCCTTTGAGACTCTATCCCTCTTTGAACTGGCCTTCTGACCGAAAGAAACGCTCACTACTACTTTCGAAACAGCTCAGCATCTTCTTCGTCATATTTTCAAGAAACAAATGTGGGTGCCATCGCCGTCATCCAGATGGCGCAAACTCTGATGATGGCCCGTAATTAAAATGCCGAAACCAGTCGTAAGTTAACGTCGGCTGCGATCAAGATTGCTTTTAAATAATTTCATCACAATAAGATCGCTCTTTTCCGATTATGTTACATACTCGTAAAATGTGGATGTTTTGAAATGGCGTTGTTTCAATTCTTTTGGCTGGGATGAATTTTGACACTCTGAGAGAATAAATTACTTCTCAAACATTTACCGTTCTTTTTGCGGTACGGACTGCCTCAAACTATTGATTTTTTTTATTAAATCAACCCTCGACCCGCCTCGAATTCCTTTCCTGTGCCAACCTTTTCCTCTCAAAGTAACACTTGCGACCTACGTTTTCAGTAACTTGCTGGATGTATTCCAGTCTTTGCCTTCCTCTACAGTTCTTACCCTCTAGTACCATGGAACTTATTCCTATGTCTTAACAGATTTCCTCGCATCTTGTTCCTTCTTCTCGGCAATGTTTTCCGCATATTCCTTTCCCCGCCGATACTGCGGAGAACTTCCTCATTCCTTATCCCGTCAGTCCACTTAATTTTCACCGTTCTTCTGTATCACCACATCTCAAATGATTTTCTTCTCTTCTGTTCTGATTTTCCCACAACCAGTGTTTCACTGCTACACAAGGCTATGCTAAGCGTCCGAGATGAAGGACACTGTTTCGGTAGTGTCTTGAAAACTCGTGTCACCATTGACAGCAGGATAGCATCGGAAGTACCACTGCGGCAAGGAAACGCTACAGTTTCTCGGAAACAGTCTGACCGATAAGCGAATCCTTTAAATAGTGATTGTGAAGTAACAGTATATCCCATCGCCATCGTCAATACTAAATCTGCATTTTGATAGAATCGCAGAGAATTATTTCTAGAAAGCATAGAATACTATTCTAAATTTCGGAAGTTTCTTCCTCAAATTAAGGCCTATGTTTGATACTAGTGAACTTCTCTTTGTCAGTAATGTCCTTCTTACCAGTGCTACATTGCTTTTTATGGGGCCCTTGCTCCGTCCGTCGTGTGCTATTTCCCTGCCTAGGTAGCAGAATTCCTTAATTTCATCAATCCTGATGATAAGTTTCTCACTGTTCTAATTTCTGCTCTTTCTCATTACTTTCACCTTTCACTTCGATTTACTCTCAATCCATACTCTGTACTCATTGGACTGTTCATTTCATTCAACATATCCTGTAACTCTTCTTCACTTTCACTCAGGATAGCAATGTCATCAGCGAATCTTATCACCGACATCCTTTCACCTTGGATTGCAGTTCCACTCTTTAACATTTCTTTCATTTCAGTTATTGCTTCTTTGATTATAGATTCAACGGCAGGGGCGAAAAACCACATGCTTGTCTTGCACCCTTTTTTAATCGGCGCACTTCGTTCTTGGTCTTCCACTCTATTCGTTCTTGGTTCATGTATATCTACATCTAAATCCATACTCCGCAAGCCACCTGACGGTGTGTGGCGGAGGGTACCCTGAGTACCTCTATCGGTTCTCCCTTCTATTCCAGTATCGTATTGTTTGTGGAAAGAAAGGTTGTCGGTATGCCTCTGTGTGGGGTCTGATATCTCTGATTCTATCATCATGGTCTTTTCGCGAGATATACGTAGGAGGGAGCAATATAATGCTTGACTCCTCGGTGAAGTTATGTTCCCGAAACTTCAACAAAAGCCCGTACCGAGCTACTGAGCGTCTCTCTTGCAGAGTCTTCCACTGGAGTTTATCATCTCCGTGACGCTTTCGCGATTACTAAATGATCCTGTAACGAGGCGCGGTGCTCTCCGTTGAATCTTCTCTATCTCTTCTATCAACCCTATCTGGTACGGATCCCACATTGGTGACCAATATTCAAGCAGTGGGCGAACAAGTGTACTGTAACCTACTTCCTTTGCTTTCGGGCTGCATTTCCTTAGGATTCTTCCAACGAATCTCAGCTTGGCATCTGCTTTACCGACGATTAATTTTGTATGGTCATTCCATTTTAAATCACTCCTAATGCCTACTCCCAAATAACTTATGGAATTAACTACTTCCAGTTGGTGACCTGCTATATTGTAGCTAAATGATAGAGGATCTTTCTTTCTATGTATTTGCAGCACATTACACTTGTCTACATTGAGATTCAATTGCCATTCCCCGCACTATGTGTCATTTCGTTGCAGATCCTCCTGCATATATTACCGTCTTAAGTAACTTCTACCGCCACAAGTTGCGCTTAGATATCACTACCGTCTACTGTTTGGCACTGTGGACTCACCCCAACGCGGATCTTGCTCTTCTTGGAGACCAGGTCCTTCCGCAGTCCTTCCAGCGTCTTGACGGCGTGCTTGCTCGCCGTGTACATCGCTATGGCACTGTCCGATGGCTGCACGTGGCCCAGTAAGCTGTGGACACAAGGAGCAGCTGTTATATATGTGCTCGAAGACAGAAAAATACACTCTTTGACATTTAGATTTCAAAACTTTGGTAGTTCCCCAACTCGAGCGGTGAATAACGCATGGTTGTAAGTACCTGTGGGCCAAACCGTTGAGGTCTTCGGTCCCTAGGCTTACACACTACTTAATCTAGCATGAACTAATTTTTGCTGAGGACGACACACACACACACGGGCCCAAGGGTGGACTCGAACCTCCGATGTGGGGAGCCGCGCTAACCGCGGCAAGGCGCCTGAGACAGCGCGGCGAAAAACGCATGAAAATCATTATTAAATGGCAAAGTCTTTCCTGGTGTTCTGCGAGATCTGTGTGAATAATATCAGCGTGTGTTACACGTCAGTCTATCTTCTTTGTGACATTCGATTGTCATCTGTCGGTGACCTAATATGCCGAAAGCCGGTTCGTGACCAAATACATAATATTTTGCATAACGTCGGGAAAGCCTTTCCTACTTAATACTGTTGTCATATTGTATCTAGCGCCGACGGAAAATGCAGTTGTTGTTGTTGTGGTCTTCAGTCCTGAGACTGGTTTGATGCAGCTCTCCATGCTACCCTATCCTGTGCAAGCTTCTTCATCTCCCAGTACCTACTGCAACCTACATCCTTCTGTATCTGTTTAGTGTATTCATCTCTTGGTCTCCCTCTACGATTTTTACCCTCCACGCTGCCCTCCAATACTAAATTGGTGATCCCTTGATGCCTCAGAACATGTCCTACCAACCGATCCCTTCTTCTAGTCAAGTTGTGCCACAAACTTCTCTTCTCCCCAATCCTATTCAATACCTCCTCATTAGTTATATGATCCACCCATCTAATCTTCAGCATTCTTCTGTAGCACCACATTTCGAAAGCTTTTATTCTCTTCTTGTCCAAACTAGTTATCGTCCATGTTTCACTTCCATACACGGCTACGCTCCATACAAATACTTTCAGAAACGACTTCCTGACACTTAAATCTATACTCGATGTTAACAAATTTCTCTTCTTCAGAAACGGTTTCCTTGCCATTGCCAGTCTACATTTGATATACTCTCTACTTCGACCATCATCAGTTATTTTGCTCCCCAAATAGCAAAACTCCTTTACTACTTTAAGTGTCTCATTTCCTAATCTAATTCCGTCAGCATCAGCCGACTTAATTCGACTACATTCCATTACCCTCGTTTTGCTTTTGTTGATGTTCATCTTATACCCTCATTTCATGACACTGTCCATTCCGTTCAACTGCTCTTCCAAGTCCTTTGCTGTCTCTGACAGAATTACAATGTCATCGGTGAACCTCAAAGTTTTTATTTCTTCTCCAGGGATTTTATTTCCTACTCCGAATTTTTCTTTTGTTTCCTTCACTGCTTGCTCAATATACAGATTGAATAACATCGGGGAGAGGCTACAACCCTGTCTCACTCCCTTCTCTACCACTGCTTCCCTTTCATGTCCCTCGACTCTTATAACTGCCATCTGGTTTCTGTACAAATTGTAAATAACCTTTCGATCCCTGTATTTTACCCCTGCCACCTTCAGAATTTGAAAGAGAGTATTGCAGTCAACATTGTCAAAAGCTTTCTCTAAGTCTACAAATCCTAGAAATGTAGGTTTGCCTTTCCTTAATCTTGCTTCTAAGATAAGTCGTAGGGTCAGTATTGCCTCACGTTTTCCAATATTTCTACAGAATACAGTTATCAAACGAAAATCATTTTAAAACACGGAGTCTGTTCATTAACGTTATTTGTCTGTAACACTCTGTAGTTGTATGCAGTCGGCGTTTGAAGCTGCACAAGCTTAAGTCTCGGTATAAAGAATACCTTGTATCGGTTGATTATGACCGCCATACTCACAGGAGCTAAATGAGGTATCGTTTGACAGAAAACTAAACATTTGCTTGAAACAACGTATGTTAACACATTCAGTACAAGTAGAGTGGTGTTTCCAGAAATAAGTTGCAGTGCTGCCATAGGATATATCCTTATTCTTCATACACGCGCAAATAGAGTGTTTCGATTGAGGAATTAAAACACAGTATAATGGAACAGTATGTATACTTGAATAGGTCGACCTGTGGGCAGGCTGCGTTATTTTCGGCGTATACGGCGCTGTAGGGCAATATCACATTATCCAAATTTTTGCCACGGTTTTTGGATCCCGCTGTGAAACATTTATGAAGTAACTGTTACGTTTTTATTAAGTAATACCTCTTATGGCTTTTGAATGTGGTGATCATTATCCTCTGTTACAAGTTATTGTCTATGCAGCTGCTTGTACTACTGTAGTCTTTATTTTCAAATATCTGTTGTACAGAAATGCAGCAGTTTACAGGTAAATGACCTGGAGGATCTTCATTTTAACGTATTTTAGTCGCTCGAGCTCAGGTACTTCCCCTCTGGATTCAAATATTCTCTATGGAATATACGAGAGTTCTTGAGTGAGTTTAGTGATCAAATAAAACACAGACTGTTGAATTTTGCGGAGAGTGATCAGAATAAAATTGTGACAAAGTGGCCTCACATACAACGGATGATCCAAAAGTAGTTTCAGTTTTATGCAGCCTATTGTTTTCCAACCTCCGACTGGCTGCGAAATGAAAACCACGGTGAAAATCCGGTACAGCTCTGTGTAGGTGTGTTGCCCAGTGTCTGTAGTAACTGCGTCTATCGTGTCACTTCACACTTTTCAATTTTGAGCGCACAGTGAGAACTTAAAGATGCGCAGAAAATAGTAAAGTTCCTGTATGTTTGTCCTATGTATACTGACTGAAAGTGCTGCGTGTGAGTTCATATATGCCTGGTCTATTGGTCTATTCAGTTTATCTGTGGGTGTATCCTGTCTCCCGTTTTTTTTCTGTCTTGTGTGATCTGTGCTCTGTCCCTCTGAGGTCCTTGTTTTTTTTAACGTGCTGCCTGTTCTGTGAACTATTTTATTACTCTACGCGAGTATGTGCCCTTTCATTTCGTCTCTCTGTTGTGCCACGGCATGTGGCCACTATCTGTGAGTTACGTAAGGTCTAGTTTGTATGAGGCCGGTTATCTTGAGACGACGAAATTACGTTCAGATATGGACCGATGTGTTAACTCGCCAACCGCACCATTTAGTTACAGGCGACAAGCTACCAATACATGATAATGTACAGAGCGACCTGCGTAAACGTATATTATAAGATTAAGGTAATGACAACAAACAAAAATTGTCTTTAAACCCAATTTTCGGAGATTAGTTATCACTTAAAATCGCATTTCTGATTTTAATAAAGAAAACACATTGACGATGGCACAAAGGTATTGAAACATATTTGGGTCATATAAAAAACCGTATCTTGCATAACAGATGGGTCTTACACCCAATAATTTTATCTGCAAACACAGCGAATGAAAGAGTAGTAACGATGACTGTTGTAATTTGCTACAGCGATTATACAGAATAGTGATAGAGACAGTAGAGTACAGTATCTCGTCATTCCCTATTTCATGAAACTCTCAGGGTAAGGCGAATACGTATGGGATAATTATTACGGTCAGACTGTTAAGTATGTGGTGATCTGAAATAGTTGAGCAAGCTAAAGTACTGGGTACCACAGACAAGGCTACCCGCCAGTGAACTGCAAATAACGTCACGTTACTCTCAAGTGCAACGACCGGTGGGCTGTCAGACACTAGGAAAATAGATGAGAGAACTATTGCCCCCACACCTGCTGATGTGGATGACGAAGCCGTCGTCGACGCCCCGGCTCAGCATGTCCTGCACGGCCTCCCTGGTGCAGATGCTCAGACCCAGCACGTTTACGTCCAGGATGCGCTTCCAGACTTCCTTCTTGCCAGCTGTTTCAATACAAAGAAATTTCAATACAAACAAGTGCTTTTCAGGAGAACATCCGCATGAGTGCAGTTTTAATATACTCGTACCTCTTACGAATGCGAGTGCAGCAACACAAACAAGTAATAATTTTTACTCAGAACAGCTCTAGCTAAAAGCTTTTTATACTAACAAGGGTGAGGAGGATTTATATTGATTTTCAATGTGGTAGTTAAATTCATTATCATAATTATCTGAGTTTGGGCCATACTGTACCATGTGATGTACAACAGGAGAGTTTTGCTTCTTCTTGTGCCCATATTACATTCATTCTCTTGAAACAGGCTCTTTCCCGCATGTCAGACAAAGCTGTTCCGATCTTGTTTTAACTGCCAGGCCAACTATCCAGTCTGTCTAAAATTTTTCTTTGTAGCACATCAAGTTTTGGTATTTCTGATTCCTTGAGATCTCGTTTTACAACACCTATACATTTTATCGATTCAGTTTTAAGTTCGCAGCGAGTTTCGTTTCACAACCCGTCTAGTTAATTTGATTGGCTCCGTTCTCTTAATATCCCCAGAGAATTTTAGTCTGCATTTTTTTCATGTCCGAATAAATTTTGGTGTAATTTTCAGTTTCTTTATTTGCTCTTCGTCTGTACATTCGTTCTTCAGTATAATTTGGACCTATAGTTCTCCTGATTACTTTTAGTTCTCTCTTTTGTTTCTTCGAAGTCTCTCGTTGTGTTTAAAATGAGTGTTTCAGCTTAAATAAAAGCAACCTGGTTTAAAGAGTGTGTTACAATGTCAAAGTTTTGTGTATTTGGAGATGTTATAGATACTATTTTAAGCCTGCAGGCTGTTTCCATTTTGTGACACGAATTTTGTAAGCAGTGGTTTCTACGCCAGTTTCCTGAATGTTTTCGCCTAAATGTCTGAGTTGGGAAACCATTTTGATATTAAATTTCCTGACAGATTAAAACTGTAGGCCAGACTGAGACTCGAACTCTCACGGTTCCCCCCGTCGGAGGTTCGAGTCCTCCCTCGGTCATGGATGTGTGTGTTGTCCTTACCGTAAGATAGTTTAAGTTAGATTAAGTGGTGTGTAAGCTAAGGGTAGATACCTCAGCAGTTTGGTCTGAAAGTAACTTACCACAAATTTCCAATTTTCTTGTTTCGTAAATGCTTCCATCCTTCGCCCAAAAGCCAATGATCATGCCTTTTAGAACGTTATATAAATCATTCCGTTTCCACCATATGACAATGACTGAACTGTTTTCCACATTCCCCGTGGCGCCGTAACCTAAACCGCTAGTGCTGCTACCTACTGTCGAACAGAGACAGTAGACACATTAATGTAGCTGAACCGCGTATCGCCTGCTGCAAGTTCTTTGCTGTAAGAACGACGTGCAGAATACAGTAAAGAAATTAGGACATATACCTCTGTTATTGTCTATGGCTACAGTATGCAGTAAATATCTGTTAGTGTTGTTATTTGCAGCCGGCCGCGGTGGCCGAGCGGTTGTAGGCGTTTCAGTCCGGAACCGCGCGTCTGCTACGGTTGCAGGTTCGAATCCTGCCTCGGGCATGGATGTGTGCGATGTCCTTACATTAGTTAGGTTTAAGTAGTTCTAAGTTCTAGGGGACTGATGACCTCAGAAGTTAAGTCCCATAGTGCTCAGAGCCATTTGAACCATTTTGTTATTTGCAAACCGTATTCAGAGTTATGGATATTTGCAGTGTAAATAATAGTTCTAGTGGAACCAGTTTGTGTTCTGATGAGTTCGTGAAATGCTTTGACACTGTAATTTTATGTTTTGCACTACCATTATAATGGAAGCCTATTATTCCACACGGGAAGTGGCAATTCTGTTACGCGAGAATTATCCAGAACGAAGGGTACCATCTGCACAATTATTCAGCCGTGTTTTGTTTACTCAAGCGTTTACAGCATTCTGTAGGCCGTCCTTAATAGCAAAGAGCTGGTAGTAGAAGAGATGTTTCACAGTAGAGAAGATGAGCTACTGCTCATAGCTCTTAATGGGCATGCATTTTAGAGCCCGTGTTTGCTGGATTATTTCCCTTCTTTAGGCCCACACTGCCACCTCTCAAAATACGAAATACTTTTTTTTGAGTACTCTGTATGTTGCTTCCGTGTACATGTACTGGAACATTTTTAATGTCCTCTACGACGTTATTGCACTGTTATACAATACAAGGTACCTAAATATAGTAAAAGCAATGGAACGATGTAGCACATTCGTACATTAAACACAGTGGGGAAGAACAGATGCGCCGCGCCGCTGCATCAACAGCATGTATTTCCGGAAAGGATTTCTCTGTAGAAGAATTATTAATTTGTCGCACTCAAAAACCTCAGCGTTATCCATCGTGAATGTCCTATATATGACACTGTGCTGCAGTCTTCGTGTTTTACAGACCGGCTACGTTGATTTGAAGCATTTTGACTCCGGATCAAATGTTTTGGATTGGCTGGCCTTGAAGACTCGGTGGTTACGTTCATTTTCTGCTCTTGCTTCAACTGAGCATGCATCTGTACGCATTTTTTTAAAATTAAATTTCATGACATATTTTTGTAATTGATAATAAACTAGTGAGACCTGCCACTTAAACAATGTCACTCGTAAATTATTGCATTTGTATATACATAGTTTCGAGAGTTGCAAAACTGAAGGAAATCTGGTAATGGAATATCTGTTCATACAGCTAAAATTTATACTCTCAAGAATAACATAAAGAAAATATGGTAATCTGTCACAATGTTGCACCACAGTGACAGTGTCTTCTTATTATAGAAATAGTGAAGTTTCGACCGGTAAGTATGAAACTCAAATTGTGCTTATAGTCTGGGGAGATTTAAACACCTGGAGAAAGTGGTGATACAGTGAGTCAGATCAGGCAACTGGGAAATACATTCTTACTGAGGACGACGCACCATATTCGCTTTATCGCATAGGACGCAGCAGGCTATTTTTGGCCTCTCACTATAAACGGCAGATAGTGAAAGTCGCCATGAGTAGGCAACACTCGTCCCGGAAAAAGGCCGCTCGCGGCTGCTGGCAGCTTCTTGCTAGTTGCGCCGGGTACTCTGCTGGTGTCAACTACGCCACAGTATCGCTTATATTGAATTCCAGATCCGATTTCTACAGTTGTTACACACTGGTCAGCCAGAAAATTAGGACTACCTACCTAATAGGCGGTATGTCCACCACTGGCACGGATAATAGCGGCGACACGTCGTGAGGCCTTGGTAGGTTGTTGGAGGGGGCTGACACCACATCTGCACACACAAATCACCTAATTCCCATAAATTCCGGGGAGGGGACGATGAACTCTGACGCCATGTTCAATGACATCTCAGATGTGTTCGATTGGGTTCAGATCTGTCGAACTGGGGGGCCAGCACATCAGTTGGAACTCTCCACTGTGTTCGCGAACCACTCCACCAACATCCTGGTCTTGTGACATGGCGCATTATCTTGCTGAAAAATGACACAGCCGTCGGCAAACATGATCGTCATGAAGGCGTGTACGCGGTCTGCAATCTGTGTGCGATACTCCTTGTCCGTCATGGTATCTTGCACGAACTCCACTGGACGCATGGATGCCCACGTGAACGTTCCGCATAGCACGATGGAGCCGCCGCCAGCTTGTCTCCGTGCCGCAATACAGGAGTCAAGGAACTCTTCCCCTGGAAGACGACGGATTTGCGTCCTCCCATCGGCATGATGAAGAAGGTATCGGGAATAATAAGAAAGCGCAATGTTTTGTCACTGCGCCAACGTCAGCTGTGAATTGCCGATGTCGTGGTATTAACACTGGCACATGCAAGGGTTGACGGTTGCAGAGGCCCATCATGAGGTGTGTTCGGTGGATTTTGTGCTCAGACACACTTGTACTCTGCCCAGTATTAAACTGTGATACCAGGTCTGCCACAGTTCGCCGCCTGTCCTATTTTACCAGTCTGCCCAATCTACTGCATCCGACATTTGTCGCGACCGCTACGGTCGCAGGTTCGAATCCTGCCTCGGGCATGGATGTGTGTGATGTCCTTAGGTTAGTTAGGTTTAAGTAGTTCTAAGTTCTAGGAGACGGATGACCTCAGCAGTTAAGTCCCATAGTGCTCAGAGCCATTTGAACCATTTGAACCGACATTAGTATTGAGGGTTGGGTGCCCAACCCCATGACGTATGAACGTGGTTTCACCTTGGTTTCGCCAAGTGTTCAAGACACTCACCACAGCACTGCTCGAACACCCGAGAAGCAGTGCAATTTCCGAAATGCTCGTGCCGAGCGTCCAGGCCATCACACTCTGTCCGCGGTAAAACTCAGATAGAACGCGCGCCTTCCCCATTCTACACATGGGCAGCACGCTCACTGATGCTACACGCACTGTGTGTGTGCCTGACTAGCAGTCATTCCTCACAAAGTGTCACTGCTGTCGCCTGGATGGGTTTACACCGCTAGTAGGTCTGTGGTCACAATGATTTTGGCTGATCAGTATATGTAGACCGCCTCCGTAGCCGATGTCGCTACCGTACCCCTGTGCTGTGGCGCTCGACTCGGAAGATCGAATCCTCGTTGTGGAAACTTTTTCACTAACAGTATTTTGCCGGTTCTATCTGAGTTCAAATGGCTCTAAGCACTATGGCACTTAACATCTGAGGTCATCAGTCCCCTAGACTTAGAACTACTTAAACCTAACTAACCCAAGGACATCAGACACATCCATGCCCGAGGCAGGATTCGAACCTGCGACCGTAGCAGCAGCACGGTTCCGGACCGGCAAGTGGACGAAGAGAGGTAGAGGCGTAAAGTTTCTGATCACCAGTCTTTGCACCAATGTGTTCCCGCAGTCGCGGCCCAGTACGTCACCTGTGACGAAGTGCAGTGCACTTCTCTGTTGCGTAGCTCTCTGCTTTCGGCAGCAAGTGTTCCTGTGCGTTATATGCTGTTCCCTGTGATGCCACCTAACCTGTAAGTAGTTAAACCTTCCCTCTGTTATGTGTATCGTTCTTGAGTCACAGGTTCAGCTTCTTACGCGTAAACAATATCCATGGGTTCAGTTAGGAAAAGTACTTTGAGATTCAGCTTTGACAAGAATACAAGATATATGCAACCTACAGTTTTGGAAATTCGTGAATAGCTGCATGATAATACAATGTTTCTTGTGATAATGACGAGTCTAATAATGAAAAATACTGTGCTTTTTGCCGGTCGGAGTGACCGAGCGGTTCTAGGCGCTACAGTCTGGAACCACGAGGCCGCTACGTTCGCAGGTTCGAATCCTGCCTCGGGCATGGATGTGTGTGATGTCCTTACGTTAGTTAGGTTTAAGTAGTTCTAAGTTCTAGGGGACTGATGACCTCAGAAGCTAAGTCCCATAGTGCTCAGTGCCATTTGAACTGTGCTTTTTGCTAAATTACGTAGTACTGTTTGTCAGACAGCTTGTTAGTGAAAACTCGGAGCAAATTTGAATTCCATCACCGTACTGTCTACATCAGTGCCGTTGAAATGAGAATCGCTAATGGCGAACATACAAGTATCAAGATGCTAAATCCTCCCCATGAATTAGACAAGAAGGGCTTGGTTCAGGAAATTTCAAGCCATGGACAAGTATAAAGTATAGAATTCGAAAGGTGGTCTAAAATATACAAGAATCAGGCCTACAGCGGGATTAGACCTGTGTGAATGTTTGTTTCATATGATATTCCATGTAATAACTTATAGGCGGCTTCAAGGCACACGTAGTATACGTCGGACAAACTCTCGCGTGTCGCGTGTGCAGTGAGTCTGGAAAAAGGCGAGCCTTTATTCTACAAAATAATCTGCAACAGCGGACAAGATGAGAGGTACAAGAACTGATTCACTCAAGTAATTCAGAGGGTGGCCGAAAAGGCCAGTCTGTAGTTATTTTCCAATGAATCAGCTACAAATTCCAGAAAATTTCAATTCACCAGCAAGATAATGACACCAGCCACCGGAAATGGTTAGTACGAGCTAGGAAGAGGACATCGAAAAGAAATAGACACATATACCTAGGAAACAACACTCTGATAATGTTACAGAAACATACGCTGGATTCGAGATGGAAACGGAAAATCACTCGGAAATATCTGTTCCCCAATCCCAACAATCAGATGTCGAACGTTGAGACGTCCACAGCAGGACAGGTAAAGAGCAACCGATGTTGGAAGCAACACGCCAGGCAACAACGCAGGAAGATCTGAGTGAAACCACAGCAGCTGTTACTGAAACAAGTAAAGCAGATAAGCAAAGTGAAAAATTGTGTGCGACCAAACTTCGCTATCAGCACGGAATCAGAGAAACACTCAGTAAGAGGAGCGGAGCAAAGTAGCAGCATCCAGAAGGCTACACGAGCTCAAGGTGTTGCAAAGGCACCGAGCGAGAAAGTCAAACCAAATCGAAATGTGGCAAGTAGAAAAATATGTGAGAAGACAATACAAAAATGACGAGAAGGGAGAAAGAGAAAGAAATCTCCTGGAAAAGATTCCGGCCAAGATACGGTAATTAGAATGGGGAATAAGAACGGAAATCAAAACTGAGCATTATATTTACAATACACGGCACTGTTGACTGTCCACCAGCTAGGATGTTACTATGATCCTAGACGAGGGCCAGGAACGCCCATCGACAACAACACAACCGTAAAACGTGGAAAACAACTTCATCTTGTCGAAGAACTCTGCTTATTAGACGTGGGCATGCTATTTAAGATAATGACTGTCATCAACCGAATTCAGTCAGACGTAAAATTCATACGCTTAACCGATGTAGAGATGAGCACTCAGCCGATATTTTAGATATTTGTTGACGAATCTATAAAACATTTAGCTAAATATTTCAAATAGTTTGCACACTACAAAATTACCAAGAGATCAGAATAAAGCCACACTAATCCTAATACGCAAGAAAGATAGTACAAAAGATATAAAGAGTTGTAGCCCCATGAGCTTCTTGTCGATACTGTACAAAGTTTTTACTAGGATTCTGACTACCAGATTGAGCACTGCATTTGACCTAGCCCAACCCATTGAATAAGGTGCAGGGTTTAGTACAACTGATCATATCCCCACTCTACGTGAAACAATTAGTAGAACAAATGAGTACCATCTGTCTTTTCCCTGCCTTCAGATTTCGAAAAGCATTCGATTCGATCGGCCACCCAGTTATGTTTGAGGCTGTAGCAAGGCAGAGAACACGCCTATATATAAGTTTTATACAACACACACAAAACCTCCACAACGTTTGTAATTGAATTTACCATAGAAAAGAGAGTAAAATAAGGCAACTATATACCTCCAAAATTTTTCCCATCCGTCCTCGAAAAAGCGATATCTAAAAGTTTTATACAGCATACACAAAACCACCACAGCGTTTTTAAATGAATTTACCATAGAAAAGAGAGTAAAATAAGGCAACTATGTACCTCCAAAACTTTTCTCATCCGTCCTCGAAAAAGCGATATTTAAATTAGATTGGAAAACAAAAGGAATCCATATTCTGGGAAAGAAATTAAACAACCTGAGGTTCGCTGACGATATTGTACTATTTTCAAATAGTATAGAAGAACTTCAAATTCTGGTAAGCGAACTTGCGTCAGTCTGCTCTGAAGTTGGCCAAAAAATGAACTATGATAAATCCTTGATCATGATGAATGAGTGGACGCTGGAAGCAAATATATCTGTTGGAAATATGCAACTTCGAAGGATCACAGAGTATGTCTAACGTTTTGAGGAAGTCTATTTCAATTTTCACTTTGAAGTTAGGCCCCTTCCAAGTACATCTGCGACTAGGATGTTTCTCAAAGAACGCATTCATAATAGTTTTCCTGGATTCTGCAGACTGAACCAGTCTCTCACCTTTGTCATTTATTTAATTTATTCCTTGGATTCCAATAACTGAATCACCTTCCTTGAGAATTACATCTTAAAATTTTATAAAAGCAATCTCTCCCTTTCTCACAGGCTTGTTTCAGCACTCAAAGAAGGATTCTATCACCTCATCCGAGTGACTAGAAATAGGTGCATATACTTGAACTATTTGGATTTTATACATTTCTGATATTTTGAGGACCAAACGGGGAATAGTTCTTGAAGTTCCTTATAATACTGCTATATTGTCTGCTATGTTTTAACAAAAGAGTTCTCCCGAATTCAGTCGAAGGGGGTTTTAACCTTTACGACGTACTTCACTTAAGCCAACAATACTCCAGGTGATTGTTTCTAATCCCTCTTCTATACCTGTCATTCTGCAGTCTCCCACTAGCGAACGACAGTTATACGTACATATTTGAAAGCATTGGTTCTGTCGTTTTATAGGGTCTGTGACACTAAACCAGTTCCCACCTGGAGACCCGAATGTGGGGCTAATTTAACTCTGGAGCATTTTACCTTACTGCCACACATCATGACTCAAAGGTGAAAAGCATAATCACCACGCTTGCTTCAGAACGGGTGGGCGATATGATTTCCCATGACGCCCCTAACATGAAATACAGAAGACTTTGGCTGCCGTGTAAACTTATAGGTAAAAAAAAATCGGTCAAGGTCTTTTTGAGATTGATGCTAACTACATCTGTTTTTTATATATTATACAGGGTGAATCACCTGCAACTTGCACCAAGAATATTGAGGAAATGGAAAATGCTGTTGATGTTAGATTTGGTTCAAATGGCTCTGAGCACTATGGGACTTTACATCTGAGGTCATCAGTCCCCTAGAACTTAGAACTACTTAAACCTAACTAACCTAAGGACATTACATACATCCATGACCAAGGCAGGATTCGAACCTGCAACAGTAGCGGTCGCGCGGTTCCAGACTGCAGCGCCTAGAACCGCTCGTCCACATCGGTCGGCGATGTTAGATTTCTCAGAATGGATTGGTAGTCAGGGGCTCATTGTTAGCCAATAAACAAACTGCAATAATACTTAGAAAGTGTATTCTTGTGCAAACATCCACTTTTTAAATGCAACAGTGCCTACTGACATTAACGAAGTACAAGTAACGTAAATTAGAATTTCAGTGCTGTTTGCTGCAGGATCCTAGGGTACGTTGTCTACGATATGTCGTATTTTGGAAAGTTTCCACATCGACACTTGTTTGTGCCATTAGACATGCGTAGTTGCTAGGTACGATGTTGTTATGTTTGATTACAGTGTATTTGTGTGCACTGCAGCTGGCTAGTCAGTTAGCGTGTGACAGTCCAGGCAGTAGGTCGTGAGCGGATGGTGGGATTTACCAGTGCAGGAAAAGCCGACGTGCTCATGGTATATGGATATTATAAGAAGAATGCAGTTCGTTCTCGTACGGTGTATGCGTTAAGATATCCCATTAGACGTCAATCATTTTGGAGCATATTTATCAACCTCTTCAACCAGTTACGAGATCGAGGTAGCGTATCACCTAGACAACGTAATAGAAGGAAGCAGATGACGACAAAGATGAGAAATTAATGCTCTTGCAGCTGTTGCAGTTGATCTTGTTTTACCAATCATGGCCGTCGAAACATGCACTATTGATCTGTTGACACTTCTCGCCCATGGTGTATAAACGTGTGGGGATAGTAAACCACCAGCTTATAGGTTTTTTTTCATAGATGGTACGCTGAATGTGCACAGGTATCGCAACCTCCTAACAGACCATCTTCCGCGGATGCTAGAAGACGTTTCTCTGAAGACTAGGAGGAAACTCTGATATAAAGATGATGGCTGTCCATCCCATAGTGCACAAAGTGTTACAGCATGTCTTCTTGAATTGTTTCCAAATCCATGAATTGGATGTAGAGGACGTGCATCTTGCACAGGCCGTTCCCAGGATTTGATGCTTGTAGACTTATTTCTGTGGGAAAAGTTGAAACACGCAGTCTGCGAGGACTACCAACTACACATGATGACATGCAGTGGCATATTACTGCAGCGTTCTCGGACGTCTCCGCTGAAGCAGCAGTCGTGCCCTACCAGCCTGGAAGCGTGTACTGCCGCTGTCGGCGGTCAATTGTCTCGTTACTGGTCAGAATCAACATAGCTAGTGTGTGCACGTGTACTGTTCTTTTGTGTGCACCACCACAGGTATGGTACAAGTGTCGGTATGGGAACTTTTCAAAACATATCATCTCATACACGACTCGCACAAGAATCCTGCAACAAACACCACTGACATTCTGATTTAACCTACTTTTAGTCTGTTAATATTAATAGGCATTGTTTCATTTAAAAAAGTGTATGTTTGCGCAGAAAGTACACTTTCTAATTATTATTACAATCTGTTGATTGGCTAACTGAACGAGTCCCTGTCTACCAATCCATTCTGTGAAAATAGCACGTCAAGAGCACTTTCAATTTCCTCAATATTTGTGGTGCAAGTTTTAGGTGATTCACCCTGTATATGGGACAAACAGTTTGTCGGGTGGTTTAAATACCTTGCTTCGTAGTATAAACGAAGTCGCAAATTTGCACAGCACATCACAGCATTTTCTTTTTCTCATTTCGTTTTAACAGAAAGCCAGTACATTGTTGCTTGAAAAAAATATATAGCCTATGCCCATGTGATTGCTTTTTAGAGGGAAGGTGCCCCTATGATTGTCTTTTAGAGGTAAGGAAAGGAATGAATATTGTGTTTAACGTTTCGTCGACATCAAGGTACTTAGAGACGGAGCACAAATTCGGATGGTGTCAAGGATGGGGAAGGAAACCGGCTGTACCCTTTCAAAGGAGCCATTCTGGGATTTGCCTGGAGCGAATTAGGGAAACCACGGAAAACCTAAATCTGGATGGCCGGTGTTTGAACCGTCGTCCTTCCAAATGCGAGTTCAGTGTATTAACCACTTTGCCACCTCGCTCGGTAATTGTTTGTTAGAGTGTCGTGCAAAAATTGAGGTAAACCGGTCACGAACTTTCCGAGGTTTTGTGTGTGTGTGTGTGTGTGTGTGTGTGTGTGTGTGTGTGTGTGTGTGTGTGCGTAAGTCCAAACTTTTATTGTAGAATCGGGTAAAAATTAGTAGTAAATCTGTCCAGAGCTATTCGAGATTCCTGCTAACGATGTTTCCCCTTTATACATATGAGGGCAGCTATTTATTTACAACTCGTACAAAAAAGACACGTTTTTCAAATTATTACTGACCTTTAAATTAGTCACCACCATTGTGTATAACCCGATGCCAGCGATGTGGAAGTCGTAGGATACTCTTAGCAGTGACAGTTGTGTTGACAGTTCGAGCGGCGCGGTCTATTGCCCGACGAATTTGTAGCAGTTCTGAGGCGAATGCCGTGAAGTGTTTCCTTCAGTTCAGAAATCGAGTTGAACTTACTAGGGCTTAACTCAGGGGAGTGCAATAGGTTGCACAGCAATTAGCAGCCCCATCAGTCAAACAAATCAGTAACAGCTTGCACTGTACGTACTTGAATATTGTCCTGCAAAATGATGATCAGGACCTGCAGAAAGTGTCATCACTTCTGTCTCTAAGCTGGTCGTAGGCTGCTTTCCAAAAATGAACAGCTACTGTCAACACAACTGGCACTGCTAGTCGTAAGAGTATCCTACGACTTCCACATCGCTGGCAACGGGTTATACACAATGCTGGTGACTACTTTGAAGTTCAGTAAAACTTTGAAACAAGTATCTATTTTGTACGAGCTGTAAATAAATAGTTGCCACTGAGTTCCAACTATTGGTGGGGAGGCTTGCGTGCCTCAACGATACAGATAGCCGTACCGTAGGTGCAACCACAACGGAGGGGTATCTGTTGAGAGGCTAGACAAACGTGTGGTTCCTGAAGAGGGGCAGCAGCCCTTTCAGTAGTTGCAGGGGCAACAGTCTGGATGATTGACTGATCTGGCCCTGTAACATTAACCAAAACGGCCTTGCTGTTGTGCTACTGCGAACGGCTCAAAGCAAGGGGAAACTACGGCCGTAATTTTTCCCGAGGGCATGCAGCTTTACTGTATGATTAAATGATGATGGCGTCCTCTTGGGTAAAATATTCCGGAGGTAAAATAGTCCCCCATTCGGATCTCCGGGCGGGGACTACTCAAGAGGACGTCGTTATCAGGAGAAAGAATACTGGCATTCTACGGATCGGAGCGTGGAATGTCAGATCCCTTAATCGGGCAGGTAGTTCAGAAAATTTAAAAAGGGAAATGGATAGGTTAAAGTTAGATATAGTGGGAATTAGTGAAGTTCGGTGGCAGGAGGAACAAGTCTTTTGGTCAGCTGAATACAGAGTTATAAATACAAAATCTAATAGGGGTAATGCAGGAGTAGGTTTAATAATGAATAAAAAATAGGAGTGCGGGTAAGCTACTACAAACAGCGTAGTGAACACATTATTGTCGCCAAGATAGACACGAAGCAAAAAACCTACTACAGTAGTACAAATTTATATGCCAACTAGTTCTGCAGATGATGAAGAAATTGATGAAATGTATGATGAGATAAAAGAAATTATTCAGGTAGTGAAGGGAGACCAAAATTTAATAGTCATGGGTGACTGGAATTCGACAGTAGGAAAAGGAAAAGAAGGAAACGTAGTAGGTGAATATGGATTGGGGCTAAGAAATGAAAGGGGAAGCCGCCTGGTAGAA
The DNA here is from genome assembly GCF_021461385.2 of Schistocerca piceifrons. NCBI lineage: Eukaryota > Metazoa > Arthropoda > Insecta > Orthoptera > Acrididae > Schistocerca > Schistocerca piceifrons. The sequence goes on from NC_060139.1 coordinate 850,328,134, forward strand.
TTTTGCACAGAGCATAACTTAACCATAGCTAACACTTGGTTCAAGAATCATAAAAGAAGGCTGTATACATGGAAGTACCCTGGAGATACTAAAAGGTTTCAGATAGATTATATACTGGTAAGACAGAGTTTTAGGAACCAGATTTTAAATTGTAAGACATTTTCAGGGGCAGATGTGGACTCTGACCACAATATACTGGTTATGAACTGTAGATTAAAACAGAAGAAACTGCAAAAAGGTGGGAATTTAAGGAGATGGGACCTGGATAAACTGAAAGAACCAGAGGTTGTACAGAGTTTCAGGGAGAGCATAAGGAAACAATTGACAGGAAGGGGGGAAATAAATACCGTAGAAGAAGAATGGGTAGCTTTGAGGAATGAAATAGTGAAGGCAGCAAAGGATCAAGTACGTAAAACGACGAGGGCTAGTAGAAATCCGTGGGTAACTGAAGAGATAGTGAATTTAATTGATGAAAGGAGAAAATACAAAAATGCAGTAAGTGAAGCAGGCAAAAAGGAATACAAACGTCTCAAAAATGAGATCGACAGGAAGTGCAAAATGGCTAAGCAGGGAAGGCTAGGGGACAAATGTAACGATGTAGAGGCTTATCTCACGAGGGGTAAGATAGATACTGCCTACAGGAAAATTAAAGAGACCTTTGGAGAAAAGAGAACCACTTGCATGATTATCAAGAGTTCAGATGGAAACCCAGTTCTAAGCAAAGACGGGAAAGCAGAAAGGTGGAAGGAGTATATAGAGGGTCTATGCAGGGGCGATGTTCTTGAGGACAATATTATGGAAATGGAAGAGGAGGTAGATGAAGATGAAATGGGAGATATGATACTGCGTGAAGAGTTTGACAGAGCACTGAAAGGCCCCGGGACAACATTCCATTAGAACTACTGACAGCCTTTGGAGAGCAGAGGCAGTCCTGACAAAACTCTACCATTTGGTGAGCAAGATGTATGAGACAGGCGAAATTCCCTCAGACTTCAAGAAGAATATAATAATTCTAATCCCAAAGAAAGCAGGTGTTGACAGATGTGAAAATTACCGAACTATCAGTTTAATAAGTCACAGCTGCAAAATACTAACGCGAATTCTTTACAGACGAATGGAAAAACTGGTAGAAGCCGACCTCGGGGAAATCAGTTTGGATTTCGTAGATATGTTGGGACACGTGAGGCAATTCTGACCTTATGACTTATCTTATAAGAAAGATTAAGGATAGGCAAAACTACATTTCTAGCATTTGTAGACTTAAAGAAAGCTTTTGACAATGTTGACTGGAATACACTCTTTCAAATTCTGAAGGTGGTAGGGGTGAAATACAGGGAGCGAAAGATTTGTACAGAAATCAGATCTCAGTTATAAGAGCCGAGGGACATGAAAGGGAAGCAGTGATTGGGAAGGGAGTGAGACAGGGTTGTAGCCTCTCCCCGATGCTATTCAATCTGTATATTGAGCAAGCAGTAAAGGAAACAAAAGAAAAGTTCTGAGTAGGTATTAAAATAGATGGAGAAGAAATAAAAACTTTGAGGTTCGCCGATGACGTAATTCTGTCAGAGACAGCAAAGGACTTGTAAGAGCAGTTGAACGGAATGGACAGTGTCTTGAAAGGAGGATATAAGATGAACATCAACAAAAGCAAAACGAGGATGGTGAGGGAATTAGATTAGGAAATGAGACACTTAAAGTAGTAAAGGAGTTTTGCTATTTGGGGAGCAAAATAACTGATGATGGTCGAAGTAGAGAGGATATAAAAGGTAGACTGGCAATGGCAAGGAAAGCGTTTCTGAAGAAGAGAAATTTGTTCACATCGAGTATTGATTTAAGTATCAGGAAGTCGTTTCTGAAAGTATTTGTATGGAGTGTAGTCATGTATGGAAGTGAAACATGGACGATAAATAGTTTAGACAAGAAGAGAATAGAAGCTTTCGAAATGTGGTGCTACAGAAGAATGCTGAAGATTATATGGGTAGATCACATAACTAATGAGGAGGTATTGAATAGAATTGGGGAGAAGAGGAGTTTGTGGCACAACGTGACTAGAAGAAGGGATCGGTTGGTAGGACATGTTCCGAGGCATCAAGGGATCACCAATTTAGTACTGGAGCGCAGCGTGGAGGGTAAAAATCGTAGAGGGAGACCAAGAGCTAAATATACTAAGCAGGTTCAGAAGGATGTAGGCTGCAGTAGGTACTGGGAGATGAAGAAGCTTGCACAGGATAGAGTAGCATAGAGAGCTGCATCAAACCAGTCTCAGGACTGAAGACCACAACAACAATAACATGTAAAAATCTGAAGTAGTTTGTTCAAGAGCTTCATTGTTATCTAGTAAAATTGTTGCTAGTATGGAGTATACAACCTAACGTTTCTCACTAAGGATCAGCTGCCAATCATTTCAACAGACTGATATTTTGCAGTTCTGAACAGATATTGCCAAAATTTTAATCGGTTACCACTTCCCCATACTACCGTGTGAACTTTATGAACTCTAATATTTTAACTGATTCTGTCCGGGACAAAGTATCTTTTACATAGAAGGCATGAGTTTCAAGAAAAGAATAATAAGTAAGCAACAGAATAGACGAACTAAGGAAATCTGTATAAAAACATTACAAAAATGCTTCTAGGTTTGTTTAAGTCAAAAGGTGAATAAAAAAAAAAGTTCAATAAAATAATAACAGTAGATAAGTGATGCCAAATGACGTACGAGTGTATTGAGCCACTTGAGATAATAATAAAGGAAAACCGACGAAATATCGGTAGAGATGATTACAGCTACAGAAAAAGTATTGCAAAAGGAACTTTTTGAAATGATTGTCTGACATCTAAGTCTTGTTTAATTTTTCTATATATCCAATACTTGACTAAAAGAAGAGATCGGTTGGTACGACTCCTACTGAGACCTTAAGTGATCACCAATTTAGTACTGGAGGGACGTGTGGGTGGTAAAATTCGTAAAGGGAGACGAGTAGCAACATTATCGCCTAGCAGATGGAATCCAACCACTCTGGCTTTAATCAGATACACGTGAGAGTGCCGAACACCACACTACAGTAGCTCAGTTACACAGATAGCGTCCCTTTTGCGTGCTGTTTAAAATATAATTATGTATACAAATGTAAGAAAACTTACATAATTTTGCAAGTCACTTTCTAGAGCTTATCAATAAAGAAGTTAATTTTCCATTTAGGAACATTCATGGAGTTCTTAGCACGAAATGAGCGCATAAAACGTGACTTGCCGGTCCTGTCACCGAGCATATTGTCCATCCCAGCCGCTCAAGTTCCCGATTGTGCGCATCACAGCGTTAACGGCAAGGCACGCGACTTGTCTTGACTATAGCAGCTCTTTTATTAAGTTCAACAACTGGTATCATGTTTGGTGTACTTTTAGTGCTTTGTATGTTTGTACAACACTGCACGTATCATCCTCGTAACTGCACTAGAGCTTTAATGTCAATACACGTGCAGCCTAGTCGACGCCTGTAGAAAACGGAAAATTGCTTTTTTTAGACTGTTAGATGATGATGATGATGATGATGTTTGGTTTGTGGGGCGCTCAACTACGCGGTGATCAGCGCCCGTACAAAGTCCCAATTCTTTCACAGTCCATTTTTTTTTCACAGTCCAATCTAGCCACTGTCACATATGATGAGGATGATGATGAAATGATGAGGACAACACACACACCCAGTCCCCGGGCAGAGAAAATGCCGAACCCGGGCCGGAATCGAAACCGGGACCGCGGGATCCAGAGGTAGCAACGCTAGCCAATAGACCACGAACTGCGGTCTTTTAGACTGTTGGTACACCAGATAATTCACGAGGTTTTGAAAATATACTAGGTGCCAGTAACCATATGTTGGTGGATCGTGTTCCAGACAATGTAAAGCACAAGAAATCTGTATTTGTTTATTCTGTGTTATCGGCATAAGGGCAGAATTTAGTCGCCTCTAGCAATCCCACTTAAAAAGTTGTTGTCAGGTGCGGTAGTCTTGCTGGAAAACGATAAACAGGTCACAGAATTTTTCGGGATGCCAGAAACTGGAGGAACTGAACCTTTCCTTGCCTCCCGTCCTCGTACACCCGTCAAGTTCCTAAGAGCCACAGAACGGCAATAAAAATTAACAACAGGCGCGACTGTGGTTCACATAATGAGGAAAACTGCGAATTTATCGATCCGAACTAAACTTGATCTCGGACTATTCTACACATCACCACAATCAAGATTTCAGGGAGGTGTGTATGTGTATGCGGGAGGGGAAGAGGTTGACATTATCACCAAAAGCTAACTTCAAGATAAAAATTATAGATACTGTACCACATTTATCTGCCGGCGGTAATAGGTGGCATTCTTGTAAGTATATAGAAACAGACACGCATTCGAATGCACTGTTGTGTCACGAGTTCAAAGCAATAGGTGAATAACGTTCGGAGATTTAAGATTTTGAACAGTCGAATATTTACATTTTTATTTATATAACTGCTGCTGCAACTACCTCTGGTTTAGCAGGGCTTTGCACTTGCCTGCTGACAACGCATTCTGAGGTAGTGATTGCTGTTGTCTGGCGCGAGCGCTTGGCTTGGCGTCCTGGGGTTGAGTTCAGTATTTACGCTCCATTTTGAAAGTTGTAGTGTGAATTGATTAACGTTAAATCGTGTCATGCGATGCTTTGATAAAGTGTATTTTTTATTTTTTTTATTTTTTTGTCATCAGTCTTATGACTGGTTTGATGCGGCCCACCACTACACTAATTCCACAACTTTGCTAACCTCTTCATCTCAGAGAAGCGCTTGCAACCTACGTCCTCAATTATTTGCTGGACGTATTCCAGTCATTTCCTCATGTCTTAACAGATACCCTATCATCCTGCCCCTTCTCCTTATCAGTGTTTTCCATATGTTCCTTTCCTCTCCATTTCTGTGCAGAACCTTCTCATTCCTTACCTCATCAGTCCATCTAATTTTCAACATCTCAAATGCTTCGATTCTCTTCTGTTCCAGTTTTCCCACAGTCCATGTTTCACTACCATACAATGCTGTACTCCAGACGTACATTCTCAGATGAAGTCCGATATTTGATATTAGCAGACTTCTCTTGGCCAGGAATGTCCTTTCTGCCATAGCCAGTCTGCTTTTGATGTCCTCCTTGCTCCGTCCGCCATTGGTTATTTTACTGCCTAGGTAGCAGAATTCTTTAACTTCATCTACTTCGTGACCATCAATTCTGATGTTAAGTTTCTCGCTGTTCTCATTCCTACTACTTCTCATTACCTTCGTCTTTCTTCGATTTGCTCTCAATCTATACTCTGTACTCATTAGACTGCTCATTCCGTTCAGCAGATCAAGTTTACTCTTCTTCACTTTCACTCAGGATAACAATGTCATCAGCGAATCGTATCATTGATATCCTTTCTCCTTGAATTTCAATCCCACTCCTGAACCTTTCTTTTATTTCCATCATTGCTTCCTCGATGTATATATTGAACAGTAGGGGCGACAGGCGTTGTCTTACACCCTTTTTAATACGAGCACTTCGTTCTTAGTCGTCCTCTCTTTTGATTCCCTCTTGGTTGTTGTACGTATTGTATATGACCCGTCTCGCCCTATAGCTCATCCCTACTTTTCCCAGAATTTTGAACATCTTCCACCATTTTACATAGTCGAACGCTTTTTCCAGGTCGAGAAATCCTATGAACGTGTCTTGATTTTTCTTTAGTTTTGCTTCCATTATTAACCGCAACGTCATAATTGCCTCTCTCGTGCCTTTACCTTTCCTAAACCCAAAGTGATCGTCATCTAGCGCATCCTCAATTTTCTATTCCATTCTTCTGTATATTATTCTTGTAAGCAACTTAGATGTATGAGCTGTTAAGCTGATTGTGCGATAATTCTCGCACTTGTTAGCTCTTGCCGTCTTCGGAATTGTGTGGGTGATGCTTTTCCGAAAGTCAGATGGTATGTCACCAGACTCATTCATTCTACACACCAACGTGAATAGTCGTTATATTGCCACTTCCCCCAATGACTTTAGAAATTCTGATGGCGTGTTATCGATCAGTTCTGCCCTATTTGATCTTAAGTCCTCCAAAGCTCTTTTAAATTCTGATTCTAATACAGGATCCCCTATTTCTTCTAAATCGACTCCTGTTTCTTCTTCTATAGCATCAGACAAATCTTCTCCCTCATAGAGGCTTTCAATGTATTATTTCCATCTATCCGCTCTCGCCTATGCATTTAATAGTGGAATTCCCGTTGCACTCTTAATGTTATCACTCTTGCTTTTAATGTCACCGAAGGTTGTTTTGACTTTCCTGTATGTTGATTCTGTCCTTCCGATAATCATTTCTTTTTAGATGTCTTCACATTTTTCCTGCAGCCATTTCGTCTTAGTTTCCTGCAATTCTTGTTTATTTCATTCCTCAGGGACTTGTATTTCTGTATTCCTGAGTTTCCCGGAACATTGTTGTACTTCCTTCTTTCATCGATCAATTGAAGTATTTCTTCTGTTACCCATGGTTTCTTCGCAGTTACCTTCTTTGTTCCTATGTTCTCCTTTCCAACTCCTGTGATGGCCCTTTTTAGAGATGTCCATTCCGCTTCACCTGTACTGCCTACGGAGCAATTCCTGATTGCTGTATGTATAGCCTTAGAGAACTTCAATCGCATCTCGTCATTCCTTAGTATTTCGGTATCCCACCTCTTTGCGTATTGATTCTTCCTGACTAATGTCTTCAACTTCAGCCTGCTCGTCATCACTACTATGTTGTGGTCTTAGTCTATACCTGATCCTGGGTACGCTTTGTTGTACAATCCAGTATCTGATTTCGGAATCTTTGTCTGACCATGATGTAATATAACTGAAATCTTCCGGTATCATCCGACCTTTTCCAGGTGTACCTCCTCCTCTTGCGATTCTTGAACAGAGTATTCGCTATTACTAGCGGAAACGTGTTACAGAACTCAATTAGTCTTTCTCCTCTCTCATTCCTTGTCCCAAACCCATATTCTCCTGTAACCATTTCGTCTACTCCTTCCCCTACAACTGCATTCCAGTCCCCCATGACTATTAGATTTTCATATCTATGTACTGTATTACCCTTTCAATATCCTCATACACTTTGTCTATCTCTTTATCTTCAGCTTGCGACGTCGGCATGTATACCTGTACTATCGTTGTCGGTGTTGGTTTGCTGTCGATTCTGATAAGAACAACCCCGTCACTGAACTGTTCACAGTAACAAACTCTCTGCCCTACCTTCCTATTCATAACGAATCCTACTCTCGTTATACCATTATCTGCTGATGTTGATATTACCCTATACTCATCTGACCAGAAATCCTTGTCTTCTTTCCACTTCACTTCACTGACTCCTACTATATCTAGAGTGAGCCTTTGCATTTCCCTTTTCAGATTTTCTAGTTCCCCTACCACGTCCAAGCTCCTGACATTCCACGCCCCGACTCGTACAGCGTTATTCTTTTGCTGATTATTCAATATTTTTCTGATGGTAACCTCCCACTTGGCAGTCCCCTCCCGCAGATCTGAACGGGGGACTAGTACGGAATCTTTTGCCAATGGAGAGATCGTCATGACACTTCTTCAATTACAGGCCACAAGTTCTGTGGATAAACGATACGTGTCTTTAATGCAGTGGTTTCCATTGCCTTCTGTATCCTCACGCCGTTGATCATTGCTGAATCTTCCTCCTTTAGGGGCAGTTTCCCATCCCTAGGACAAGAGAGTGCTATGAATCTCCGTCCGCTCCTTCTCCCTCTCTGGCAAGGCCGTTGACAGAATGAGGGTGACTTCTTATGCCGGAAGTTTTCGGCCGCCAAAGCTGAAAGTTTTTGAAATGAGCAATAATTTCGATAATAAAACGTTCGCTTGGTGGTTGTTTAAAAACTGTTCCGAATCGAACCAATCATTGTTTGCTTCCTGAACTTACCCAGTGAACTGAATAAATACATCACTACCGGTAGGGAGTGGAGAGAGACAGTACCATCGTATTGCAGGTCCTGTTATACAAGGAGACCGGTGACAAGGACGTCGCATGCTGCAACAGTCTTCGGATCCGAAGCCAGCGTCAATGTATGGGGAGCAAATTTTGAATTTTTAGCGGAACCTCAAGTTTTCAAACAACACTGGACAGGAAAAAAGATGTAGACAGTGAGCTATTAGTTGTAAATCGCGACTGTAGCGCACTTACTTAAATAACGATGACGGGTTAAAAAAAGAATGGTGACGCAATTAAGGGGGACAATGTTAATCAGGACATTGTTGGTACAGATCTCAATAATGAATAAGGCTAATTATCAGAAATAAATCTGTAGGTGCAGCTGAAAATGGAAATTCTAATTTCAATGGAAAGATTGAATTCCGAGACTCAGGTATAGACCGCGGTCATGTTGCTAATGTAGGTAGGGAGGGTATGATAATACACTTTATACAAAAAACGGCGTAGATTATCAAAGAATATGTGCATAGCTCGGCGGGTGAGTGTGTTCTCCGACTGACAAGTCGCTGGGCAGGGCCGGCGTTAAGCCTGGAGCGTATTCTGGACGATTGCTTGTGCTCTGGTCGAAGGACCGCTGGGTGCTTCTGGCATAAAGCACAGAGTGTGAGCAAATGCTGGCTGCCAGTCGTCCATCAGCGTTTAAATAGGCAGACAGATGGATATCTGTATGGAGCACATGGCTTGCTTGTTGCACCACAGACATTAATTGCGCGAGGCAGGTACCTCATGTGACGCTTGCTGGAGGTACAGTATGTAGAATGTTTCCGGCGGACAAATGGAGTATGGCAACCCGCCAGTCGCAGCTGTATATATGGTAGCAGAAGTGGTCGGCGAATGGCCGTGGACACAGGCGATGAATTACTCATGAACACGAAATCTTGGAATCTGGAGCTTTTTGACGAATTTAAGCAGACTGACATTTGTAAGTGGTCTGCCGAGTAATATGGCTAGAAGATTTTTTGTTCAGTAATGAGTAATCCTGTTTTACGTTTCTGGCAAGTCAAAGTAGTCCCATACTCAGGGAATTAAAGTAGGAGAGCAGAGGCCAACGCCCTCGTGGAGCGTGTTTGGTATTGCCTTCCTGTGACCTGTTGTGAAGTGGCAAGTTTGTATCTACGTCATGTGAATGTCTGTGATGACAGCTTTTACAGTGTAGTATTGGGTTTGTGTTGTTATGGCTGAAGGGAAGGGAGAGGGTGAAACGGGTTCTATTACACAGGCTGCTCTTTGCGAACAGCACCAGAGGACCGCCGAGCTTAACGTCCATATACAATGGACAGATCATCATCAGTACTGTCACACTGTGGAGAATTTAACCCAGGACAATCGCTCATTACTGTAATTCAGTGATAAGTCCAAAATGATAGAAATGATTTCGTTCCTAGAGTCATATTTCCGGAGTGGTCGATGCTACAAGAAGATTTCATCATTCTACGCTTTGTTTGTGGTTATCGTAATATATATGTACTGCTGAGATCAATGTCCTCTTTATGCTGAATGTCAATAACGAAGTCCTCATGTTTCTCAAAAGCTGATTTCATAATGTTTTTTATTTATTACTATGAGGGCTTTCTGCTCATACTTGGGGTACTGTTTTTCCTATGTACATACGCATACATAATACTTCTGCACACATTTTTAAGTTTTACTGTAGAAACATATCACGTTTCGGAGTTTTTAAGAAAATTTTAGTCAGTAAACCAGGTCTCCTACAAATTCTCTGTCAGCGATCGGTGTAGGGTGGTTGGGTACCATAATGAGTAAAATTGTCCAGCAAGTGAGTTCCTCCCTGCTGGTCTCAAACTCTTCTTTTCCGCCATTTGTATTTCTAGTCTGCAAGAATCGTTCCGGAGTTTCAGTACATCTACATCTACATACATACTCAGCAAACCACCGTGCGTTGCATGGCGGAGGGCACCTTGTACCACTCCCAGACATTTCCTTCCCTGTTGCACTCGCGGATAGAGCGAGAGAGAAATGACTCTATATATTCTTCCTTACGAGTTCTAATTTCCCTTATCTTATTTTCATGGTCCTTACACGAAATGTTCGTTGGCGGCTGTAGATTCGTTCTTCAATCAGCTTCAAATGCCATTTCTCTAAATTTTATCAGTAGTGTTTCCCGACAAGAACGCCGGCTTCCCTTCAGGGATTCCCGTTAGAGTTCCCGAAGCATCTCGGTAATACTTGCGTGTTGTTCTAAGCTTCCAGGAACCAATCTAGCAGCCCACCTATGAATTGCTTTGATGTCTTCCTTCCTGATTTGACCGTGTGCGTGCGGCTGTTGTGATCTTAGCAATCGTAATTTCATCCGAAATTACTTCTGTGCATCGAAGACTTTACATTTTGTCTATGTACTTCACTTTTTGAATACAAAACAAAAATGATAGGATACAACTTCTGTACTTTCAGACTAGTTTCTTTTTCTTCATCTATGTTTACAGTTTCGTAGCTGTGTCTGTTAGGGTGTTAACCCACGCAGCTAGAATATTAACTTTACTCATATTTCGTGTTAATCTGTTGAATGCTCGTTTCGAATTTTGTGTTAACATCTTCAGCACGCGTTTCTCCTTGAGCATTCATATCCCCTGAGATTTGCTTGAACATTTCAAGTTGTGCACTCACTTACACACAGGTATTGCGACTGAATACGTGTCATGCATGAGAATTTGTGCATACTGTAATGTACAATGGTGTAATTACCACCCTGTAATATGTATATAAACTATCTCATAAGTATCAATACGCGCCTATGTAATGCGGAATTGACCACTAGATGTCGCTAGGGGCCGACCTATCAGTATAAAATGAGGTGAGGAGTGTTGTGTTGTCAGCAGAGAAACAGTGACAGCAGAATGGATCGATCAATTAGAGTTCAGTAACTTACTAGTTATTCAGTGTCACCCAAGTAACAAATCCACCAGGGATAATTCAGCGTTATAAAGGTGCCAAAATCGAGTGTTGTGATTGTGAAGAGGAGACGCAAAGGTACTATCACAACAAAAACAAGACATGGCAGAACTCATGTACTGTCGGACAGGACGTGTTGGCTACTGCGGAGGGTGATTGCAAAATATCACGTGGAATCAGCGGTAGGAATACTCGAGAGCTCGAAAGAGCTACCAGAAGTCCAGCTGTCGCAATGACTGTCAGCAGGGAATTAAAAGAAATGGGATAGATTGGTCGAGCAGCTTAATGTAAGCCACACATTTCTGTATTCACTGCTAAGCGACGCTTGTGGCAGTGTGAGGAGAGACGCAGCTGGACACAGAATGACCGGAAACGAGGGATGTGGTGTGGTGGACCATGCTGCAGCCCGTGGCAAGCCGATGGAAGGGTCTGGGCTCGGCAACTTCCTGGAGGACGTTAGGCCTACATGTCATCTTGTGTAGTGTCAACAGTGAAGTACAGAGGGAATGGTGTTTTGATGTGCGGCGTATTTGTACACTCATGCTCATAAATTGAGGATAATTGCAGAATGTGGTGCCACACAACGTGGAACTACACAAAACTGGCGCTAATAGCATAGGCACATAGGGAACACTCTCGACACATATCTGTAACTCCACGGTATTAGGTGATACGTTGAGAAAACCGTCCCGAAACACGTGTGCTACAAAACGCCACTGTTTCCTGCGCATGTACCGCGACATCAATATGGGATATGATGACCATGCACACGTATACAGACCGCACAACGGGTTGGCATACTTTGGATCAGGTGGTCGAGCAGCTGCTGGGGTATAGCCTTCCATTCTTGCACCAGTGTGTGTCGGAGCTCCTGAAGTGTCGTAGGGGTTTGAAGACGTGCAGCGATGCGTCGACCGAGAGCATCCCAGACGTGCTTTATGGGGTTTAGGTCTGGAGAACAGGCAGGCCACTCCATTCGCCTGATATCTTCTGTTTCAATGTACTCCTCCACTATAGCAGCTCGGTGGGGCCTTGCGTTATCATCCATCAGGAGGAACGTGGGACCCACTGCATAAGGCGGACTTAATGGTGCAAAATGACGTCCCGATACACCTGACCTGTTACAGTTCCTCTGTCAAAGACATGCAGGGGTGTACGTGCATCAATCATAATGCCACCCCACACTATCAAACCGCGACCTCCATACAGGTGCCTTTCAAGGACATTAAGGGGTTGGTATCGGGTTCCTGGGTCACGCCAGATGAAAACCCGTTCAAACTGTTCAGACTATACCTGGACTCCTCCGTGAACATAACATGGGACCACTGTTCGAAAGACCATGTACTGTTTTCTTGACACCAGGCCTTACGAGTTCTCCTGTGACCAGGGACAGTGGAATGTACCTGCAGGTCTCCGGGCGAATAAACCATGTCTGTTCAGTCGTCTGTAGACTGTGTGTCTGGAGACAACTGTTCCAGTGGCTGCGGTAAGGTCCCGAGCAAGGCTACCTGCAGTACTCCGTGGCCGTCTTCGGGCACTGATGGTGAGATATCGGTCTTCTTGTGGTTTTTTATACTGTGGACGTCTCGTACTGTAGCGCTGGATACGTTTCCTGTCTGCTGGAATCGTTGTCATAATCTTGAGATCACACCTTGTGGCTCACGGGAGGCCCGTGCTACGACCTGCTGTGTTTGACAAGCCTCCAGTCGCCCTAGTATTCTACCCCTCATAACGTCATCAATATGTGTGCTTTGAGCCATTTTAAACACACAGTCACCATTAGCACGTCTGAAAACGTCTGCACACTTAATCGCTGCACCGTACTCTGACATGCACCGACACACCTTTGCGTATGTGGACTGCTGCCAGCGCCACCGTGCGACGACCGCAAGTCACATGCACTGCATGGTTATACCCTGAGCCGATTTAAACCCGCAAACCGCCCACCAGAGCGTTGTTTCACCATGCATCAGCATTATCCTTAATTTATGAGTGTAGTTGTGGTGTGGTTACCTTATTGTGCTAAGAAAACATGAAATGAGGGAAGGTATAAACACAATTTACCGGACTGTGAATGCGTACATTAGAGGAAGAACTCGGAAACGATGAATATATCAGCATGAAAATGCAGCACCCTGTCATAAAGCAGCATCTGTAACGCAATTGTTTGTGGACAAAAAGTTACCAGAAACGGAAGGATTGCGGAGAGTCCCAACCTTAACCCTGTGAGAACGTTGAATTCGCTCCAGCGCCCAACATCGCTACCTTCTTTGGTTTCATCTCTTGAGAAAGAATGGGATATGTACACTGTCAGATCAAATGATCAAAAGTATCTGGAGACCTATCAGAGCCGGCCGGAGTGGCCATGCGGTTATAGGCGCTACGGTCTGAAGCCGAGCGACCGCTACGGTCGCAGGTTCGAATCCTGCCTCGGGCATGGATGTGTGTGATGTCCTAAGGTTAGTTACGTTTAAGTAGTTCTAAGTTCTAGGGGACTGATGACCTCAGAAGTTAAGTCCCATAGTGCTCAGAGCCATTTGAACCATTTGAACCTATCAGACCGGGTATCTATGTAGGGTATAACCACCACCTTTCGCCTTTAGGACAACTTAAACTTTGATAGCGACACTTTCAATGGGGTGCCTGAGTATGAACGGTAGCCATTTTTCCTCACAAGCCGAAACCAGATAAGGCAGCCACGTTCTAACTCATCATCTTCGAAATGATCCACTACTGGACAGACTGCATAATGCTGTAAAATGTGTTCCTTTCCATCTGCATTTCGTGTTTTCGTAAGCGCAGTATGACGAAAAACATGGCGTAACACCACCTCCTCCGCACTTCACTGTTGGTACCGTACGTTGTGGCAGGTAACGATGTCCAGAACGTTCTCCAGGCAACTGCCGAGCCCGAACACTTCCATCGGACTGGCACAAGGTACAGCGTGATTCATCGCTCCGAAACACTCATTTCCGCTCATCCTTGTCCAGTCGCCTCGCTCTGTATGCCACTTCATGCGTCGCTTAGCTCTCACTACCGAATAGTGTGGCTTAAGAGGAGTTACTAGCTTGTTGTACCTCTATTATTTTTAGCTTCCTAAGCACTGTCGTTGTAATGGCCGGAGTGCTGCTTTCTTTCAGCTAATTTCGTATGATTTTTATGAGGTGTGCCTGGTCTTGATTTTGCTGTGGTTGTCCCTTCGCATTTCCACTTCACAAACACATCACCTGCTGTAGACTTGGATGGATGTAGAAGCGCTGAAATGTCCCTGATGACTTTTTAATCAGATGACATCCAACAATTAGTTCACAGTCGTAGTAACAAAGCTCTCTTGATCGACCAATTCTCCTCTTACTGTGTCTCTACTAACAACACGATACTCCCCATTTCCTTTTCCACTGATGGGGTTACTGCTCGTGACCGCTAGTGATCAGTTCTGTAATTCATATTGGTCTGTGGATGGTTTTGATGAGACAGTGTATTGTGTATGTGTATCTATGTATGTTTCACATCTGCCCCTAAGCCAGTGAACCAGTTTTAGCCGAACTTGGTACACATGCCACTCTTTGGAGAGAATCGGTGTGAGGGTAAGATCCACGTAGCTATCAAAGGGGCGGGGATAAGGGTGAAAAAGCTGTGTAGCTCACACGCGATATGCGAATTTGCAAATTTTATTCAATCAGTATTTGAGAATGAGAGCGCTTAGTGACTTACAAGAAACTTTGCAGACAATTTCAAACCATACGAAACTGTTTCTCTCTGGAAAGTCCCGCAGAATAATAAAAGAAAAAAAGTTTACCACTACAGCATTTTTTCTGTTCATACAGTAAATTTGCCCCATTAAGTATTAAGTTTTAAGTTACTACTTCTTCACTACTAACTTTATTGACGATGCATTTTGTAGACAGTATTCACACATACAACCGAATGTACTTACAAAGTTATACGGAGTGTTCAAAAAGTCTCTCCGCAGTGCCGTATGATTGTTAACCGCGCATGCTCTATGATTGTTCACCTGCCTGGATTACTTCCCTTTAAGTGGACTCTCCCAACATTCCACTGTTTCGTTCGTCTCAGCCAGCGTCAGTAGTATCGTTGGTGTGTGTCGTTACATGTTGACGTGAACGTTTAAGTTTAGTTCCTTTGTTCGTTTGTTTCGTTTTTGTCACTGCTAAAATGCTAACCATTGAAGAACGTGTGTTTTTAGTCGAACAAGTGTTCAAAGCTGGCGGTAAATACACAGTTTAAGTTCGTCAAACATTTAGTTCAGTCTTCCTGGAGACAACACCCCCACATCACGATATTTTGCGAAATTTGACTGACAAATTTCGAAGTACAGGTTCAGTGATAGATGCACCGAGAAGTGGTCGTCCCAGCGTTTCGCCTGAGGATATACTACTCGATATTTCCGATAAAATGTCCATGAGTCCGAACAAGTCAGTAAGAAAACTCGCCCAAGAAATCGATGTTAGTGTCGGAACGGCCAACACAACTGTAAGGAAAAAATTATAACTTTTCCCATACAAAGTGACAGTCGCGCAAGAACTGAAAAATACTGCTCATGGCAAGAGATTGCATTATTGTCAATGATTCAAAAATTTCGTTCAACAACATGGAAGGGATATTGTTAATGAAATTGATGAAGCGTGGTTTCATTTATCGGGGTACATGAACTAGCAAAATTCTGGTATGTGGAATACTGCAAATCGATTGTGTATCATGAGAAACCACTTCATTCTGTGAAAATAGGAGTTTGGATTGCAATTTCTAGACGTCGGATTGTGGGTCCCATTGTTTCAACGAAACAATAAACGCAGAACGATACTGCAGTGATATTCTGTACCCGTTCGTAGGAGAACTTGTGTGAAGTGAAATACTGAACGGTTATTTTGAATAAGATGGTGCAACCGCGCATACAGCTCGCATTTCAATGTCACTGCTTGCTGATGTTTTTGGTGATTGCATAATTTCACAGGGACTTTGGCCTCCATGATGCTCTGACCTAACACCACCTGACTTCTTCTTCTGGGTGCAGCGAAAACAACGTCTATAAAAACTATCCAAAATCCATCGATGAATTGAAAACTGCAATATCCACTTTCACAGCTTCTGTTGCAGAAGAAATGTTACATCTTGTGTTTGGAAACATTATTAGAAGAATAGAATTGTGTATTCAACAACAGGGGGGACACTTTTAACATTTAATGTGAAAATTTGTAAGTAAAAATGAATATTCAATAAATTAATAACTTGTACTTCACTGAGTTTCATTCCGATATATTTACTGCGGCATACGGCACGCGCGGCTAACAATCACACGGCACTACGGAGAGACTTTTTGAACACCCCGCGCTATTGTACGGAACATAATATAGGGTATATGACGTCATAAACATTGAGCTGCATGAAAATAAAACTACAGGGCAAAATTTGCATTAGCTACGGGTGAAATATGTGTAAAAATACGTGCGAAATATGTTAAAAACATGTGAAGTATATCTGACGAACCACGTTTAAAAAGCTTATCCACAGCCCCTGGAACGATTTCAACCAAATTTGGTACGTTTCTACCTGTCACGAGGAATTAAACTCTAAATATTTTCATACCTACCAATGACGAACAAAGTTACATTGACTTCTGTCAATGTCTTCTGCGTACTATATGAGAACTTAGCATTGCATGGTCATGTATTTATTCCAGTCTTCTATTAATCCATCTCCTCCTTCCCCTTCTCTCTATCCCTGTCTCCCCATCCCCCCTTTACTTGTGCCCGTCTCCTCCTTCTCTCTCTATCCGTCCATCTCCTCCTCTCGTCTACTCCCTCCACGTTATCACCTCGCCCCAACAGGAAGCTGATATATGTAGTTTGTGTGTAAGTATGAGCCATGACAGCTCTAATCTTGGCGATATGCCATTCCACCGGCACTATTAACCACTTGGGTTGCCGATATCGGTTAAATCGGCACTCTGTACTTCTGATTTTGATGTTCTGCTCTTGATGGTAAAACTGTTAAATTTTTTTAAATGATTTGAGCAATTGTTGGTACATTTAACTGCTGTCATTGTAATTTAATTGGTTGAAAAAATTGTTTGTTGAACCTACTTGCAGCCACGCCTAGTTGACGTGACTTTTCTCGTTTTGGGATTTCTGTACTTCCGCCCAACCAGTTGCGTCACGGTGGCTCATTAACTTTAAGACTTGTTACTTATTAATGTAAACTGCCGTCCTTTACCTTGAGCCACAGTCATTAGCTATTACCCTTGCTGTGAAGTTTGGCTACTCATTCCTTGTTGGCTGTGATATTCGTCTACTGTAGCTCTGAGTACATTTCAATTTCATGTACTTCAACTTATCGTCAATTTTGGGCAATTGTATATTTGTTCAAATGTGTGTGAATTCCTAAGGGACCCAACTGCTGAGGTCATCGGACCCTAGACCTACACACTACTTAAACTAACTTAAACTAACTTATGCTAAGAGCAACACACACACACACACACACACACACACACACACACACACACACACACACACAAACACATCAATGCCCAAGGGAGGACTCGAACCTCCGGCGGGAGGGGCCGCGCAATCCGTGACATGGCGCCTCTAACCGCGCGGCCACTCAGGGTTGTTGTTAATGTCTGGTAGCAATATGCGAGTGGGTGTTTGTGCATAAATGCATAAATTTTATACCTTACCAGTTGATCTGTCTGAGGAACTGTGTATTTTATTGCTTAACGGATTTTCTTATTAAGGGTTATGCATTGCTAAGCGGCCTTCCTACAGCTACATTCATTGGCGTGTCTTGTGATCATTCCCGTATTTGGATGAATGTTGTCCGATCGTGTAACGCTTACCTAAGCTTTCAAGTTGTTAGCAGATTAACAGCTGTTATTGTAATTCATTTGGTTGATAAAATTGTTTGTTGAACCTGCCTGCAGCCACGTCCATTTGATGTGACTTTTCTCGTTTTGGGATTTCTGTACTTCCGATTTTCATGGCCTTCTCTTAATGGTGCAATTTTTAAGTTTTTTTTTAAGTATCTGAGACTGTTCAAGCTTTGGTGACAATTCTGATTCTTTTAATATGTTTCAAATTGGGATGTCAACGTTGTGGTGTGGCAATAAAGCGTCTTATATGAAACAAAAATGACAAATATGTGGGTCCACCTCCCACGTTTTTCCCTTAAGGTTATCCCAAACCCAGTTGCGAGGTATCAACATATGCTAGCTGAGTTTCAAGATCTATCATTCGCTCCGTTAACATATTAAGTGGGTAAGTTCTTCTTTTGCACCGTAACTTTCCAGTGCTGCTTTCTTGTTTTGCATAAATTTTACATTAAAATTTTTGTATAGGTCTGTAAGAAAATTCATTACCTCAGCTTTAAGAGCTACGTATGTTCGCTTGTGACTCTGAGTTACACGACTGTATTTGTCTAAGATATGTTATATGCTGATGCACTTACATGTTGTGTACTTATGCACTTTCATGTAGTCACGTCTTTTTTATTAAAAGAACTACTGCAATTTTAGATAGTACTGTGCTTTCTTCAAATGTTGTATTAACTGTGACCAAAAACCCGTACTGTGTGTGGTTCCATCAATCTGTATATACATTCCTTGAACGTCAATTATGCCTTATTCATATGTTTTAAGTTCATATTATCTTGTTTGAAAGTGATAGGGCATGTCTTATCCTACACTATCTGGTTTGGAATTCTAGCGTCGTTAGACTCTAATAAAAACATTTCAGACAGAAACAATTTCGTATCCGCTGCTGATTTTCATTAATGATATCCAACAAATATAAAGAAAGTATTTCATTAGTGCCTGGTCTTTTGAGGGAACTGTTTGATTTTCGTGGAAGGTGTGGTATGTTACATCGTCAGGTTTTGGCAACACCTCTTGTATTAGCTAGTACTTTGGTTGAAATGTTTTTGAAAATACATATACATATTCAAAGCGAAGTCCATCATTTGTGTAAGTAACGACATGTTAACGTTCTTCTTACTGTAATCTGAACTATTCACCATAATCACTCTTATATTTATCGGCAACAGCAGTCCATTCCGACTTTCTATTGCAAAAGTATTATCACAGTCTGTCCAGTCATCTACTACAAATTCATTGTGAAGAAGTTGTTTCAGTACTGAGCCATAATACTATGTGTCTTCATTAACAAGTGGTAGATTTTATAGGAAAAAATACATGACTTCCCCTTTTTATGTTGTTTTATTTGCTGCACATGATACATCAGAGGATTTCGCATGTATCTAGAAATACAGACATGCTTAGTTCTGTGCTCATATCTGGTATGGCAGAGTCCTGTGCACACACATAAAAAAAAGTTTTGCATCACCCTGGTCCCCAGAACACCTAAATATAGACTTTGACTGTGGATATTGTATCACAGACACAGTCCCTTTGACCGTCCAGAGATGTCACTACATCCGCCCATAGATGTAAACAACCTTGCATGAGCAGCGTCTATTAGACGGAGGGTGTCCGATCAGTTCCAGTCATTCCACCAGGAAGGAGGTAAACGGCTCGTGTTGTCTATAGTTCAACCACGCCTAGACGGTCAATACCGCGGTTCGATCACGCCCGCATTGGTACTTTCTGCCAGGAAGGGCTCTTAACAAGGGAAGTGTCAAGCCGTCTCTGAGTGAACCAAAGCGATGTTATTCGGACATGGAGGAGATACAGAGAGACAGGAACTATCGATGACATGCCTTGTTCAGGCCGCCCAAGGGCTGTTATTGCAGTAGATGACCGCTACCTACGGATTATGGCTCGGAGGAACCCTGACAGCAACGCCACCATGTTGAATAATGCTTTTCTTGCAGCCACAGGACGTCATGGTTCAAATGGCTCTGAGCACTATGGGACTCAACTGCTGAGGTCATTAGTCCCCTAGAACTTAGAACTAGTTAAACCTAACTAACCTAAGGACATCACAAACATCCATGCCCGAGGCAGGATTCGAACCTGCGACCGTAGCGGTCTTGCGGTTCCAGACTGAAGTGCCTTTAACCGCACAGCCACTTCGGCCGGCCCAGGACGTCATGTTACGACTCAAACTGTGCCCAATAAGCTGAATAATGCGCAATTTCTCTCCCGACGCCCATGGCGAAGTCCATCTTTGCAACCACATCATGCAGCGTGGTACAGTTGGGCCCAACAACATCCCGAATGGACCGCTCAGGATTGGCATCACGTTCTCTTCACCAATGAGTATCACATATGCCTTCAATCAGACAATCGTCGGAGACTTGTGTGGAGGTAACCCGGTCAGGCTGAACGCCTTAGACACACCGTCCAGCGAGTGCAGCAAGGTGAAGGTTCCCTGCTGTTTGGGGTGGCATTACGTGGGGCCGACGCACGCCGATCGTGGTCATGGAAGGTGTCGTAACGCCTGTACGATACGTGAATGCCATCCTCCGACCGACAGTGCAACCATATCGGCAGCATCATGGATGACAATTCGCGCCCCCCATCGTGCCCATCTTGTGAATAGCTTCCTTCAGGATAACGACATCGCCCGACTAGAGTGGCCAGCATGTTCTCCAGACATGAACCCTATGGAATATGCCTGGGTTAGATTGGAAAGGGCTGTTATGGACAACGTGACCCACCAAACATTCTGAGGGATCTATGCCGAATCGCTGTTGAGGAGTGGGACAGTCTGGACCAACGGTGCCTTGATGAACTTGTGGATAGTATGTCACGACGAATACAGGTAAGCATCAATGAAAGAAGAAGTGATCTTGGGTAGTAGAGGCACCAGTGTGGACAGTAGTCTGGACCACCAGATCTGAAGGTCTCACTGTATGGTAGTACAACATGCAACGTGTGGTTCTCATGGGAAATAAAATGGGCGGGAATGACGTTTATGTTGATCTCTATTCCAACCTTCTCTACAAGTTCCGGATCTCTCGGAACCGAGGTGATGCAAAACTTTTTTTGATGTGTCTATTTTCATGAAGAACAACATACATAAGAATATTGAGCAATAATCTTTTCTGTCGACTATATATTCTGATGGGCTAGCTTCACCAAATACTTCCACAATTTCACATAGAAGCTATAGATGTACGGCTGCCAGATGAATAGCACACTGGATTGCATAGACTGTAAAAACTGATGAATTTTATGTACTTGTAAATACAAAAAGCGGCTGTAATTTGTATTATTACATATTTTAAACGCTAGTATGCTCATCTAATAATACTTCAGCAGTGTAAATAGTTCTACTTATTATTCCTGTGATAAGCATCGAAAAGCTGCGTAGATAAAGGCACTCATTGGTGGCTAATGCTACTTTATTACTATAGAATCGAGGATTTACGAATACTAATATATTCTTTCGTCATCCGCACAACATCCCGTTTATGCCCACAAACATTCAATCTGTTCGTTGTGTTGGACAGAGGATATTCAGTTATGTTACCTGCCCAGAACGACTGATGCTCTTACACATACACATACGTGAATAATCTAATGTATCAGGATTTTTTTCGCTCGTTTGCTTTGATGGATGGGAGTGTTTCGGCAAGTTTCATTTGTACATTGCAGTACCTCATAGCAGCTGGAACGTTTTTTTTTTTTTTTTTAGTGCGTTTATATTTATATTGATTGCTTCCGATATGAGCAACCCATCACAAGCTTCAGAAAATGTGATGTGCCTCATTTAAATCTAAGAGTGTGAAACAGATACATCCTGTCCCATCTGCGTGACTAGTCAAGAGCAAGTATTCAGAACTTGCTGTCAAATACTAATAATTGTTTGAATAATCTGCTATCGGAATATCATTACGCTGCTGGAAATACTGTCACCAAAAAGCTCGTTACGCAATTCTGAAACAGCTCGTTTTGTGAAGCCCACGTCATGGTCAGTACGAGTGTGGTGGGTAGTTTCGTCAGCTAATTTTATGTTTTCTTTGTTAAAGATTTCATTAGCATAGGACTGCAAGCCCTTACATAGTGCCGGCCGGTGTGGCCGTGCGGTTCTAGGCGCTTCAGTCTGGAACCGCGTGACCGCTACGGTCGCAGGTTCGAATCCTGCCTCTGGCATGGATGTGTGTGATGTCCTTGGGTTAGTTAGGTTTAAGTAGTTCTATGTTCTAGGGGACTGATGACCTCAGATGTTAAGTCCCATAGTGCTCAGAACCTTACACAGTGATGTGTGCTGGGACACACGTCAATGTTCTATCCTGTCAGCAAGGTATCTTTCACTTGCAGGTGTCTCCATCATGTAATGTTTCCATGTCAGGAGAATCACAAACTGCGCTGGCAGTGTGGTCATGTATCCTGGACGTTTTCATCATAATATCTCCTTGATATGGTGGTTCACATTCGCAAAATGTAGTCGTTTAACATTATTTTTTCTCTGACAAATATTTCATCAGCGACGTTAAAAGCTTCACTTTTTAGAGGCACGGGCCAGAGACACTGTCACTTGGCAATCAGTCAGTGACACTCTCCGCGTGTGTGTACTGTGATGCAGTTGTTTACACCGGATAACTATTTATGCGTGCACTACATTATTAAGACTTTCAGAGTGTCGAATGGTATTTTGCCAGCATAGGAACACCAACACGCTGCATTTCATCTGCTGTTTAAAACTTTGGTGTTAGATTTTTCTATTTTGTGTTCGCATCGGAGATTTTATTGCAGCCCTCAGGGAGGCTATGTAATCCCAAGCTACGTCGTCGTTTGTGAAGCTCAGTGGTGACGGTGTTGCTACTCAGAGAATCTGATATGTTAAAATTAATGAACATTACAACTGTGTAGTAGAAGCAGAATTAAACGGTGAAAAAGTTATCACGTTCGAGAGAATACATCATTTGCAAATAAACATAGAATAAAGCAAAATCATAAGTGAGCAACTATAAAATTTTTTAATTGGTTGTTAGTGAGAATTGCTTCTTGCAGTCGTTTGCAATCATTAGCTGAAAAGGAGGATTCTGTACATTTCAGTTATTTATTTAACATTATTTAGTGAAATATTTTCAGTGCTGCCTCGACGGTTATTTTGTCTATTTAATGCCAATTTCATTTGTTGTTGTTATGGTCTTCAGTCCAGCGACTGGTTTGATGCAACTCTCCATGGTACTCTGTCCTGTGCAAGCCTCTTCATCTTCGAATAATTAGTGCAATTTACATTCTTCTGAATCTTCTTAGAGTATTCATCTCTTGGTCTCCCGCTATGATATTTACACTCCACGCTTGCCACCAGTACTAAATCGGTGATCCATTGATGCCTCAGAACGTGTCCTACCAACCGATTCCTTCTTCTTGCCAAGTTGTGCCACAAATTCCTCTTCTCCCCAGTTCTATTCAGTACCTCCTCATTAATTACGTGATCTACCCATCTAATCTTTAGCATTCTACTGTAGCACCACATTCCGAAAATTTGAGTTCTCTTCTTGTCTAAACTATTTATCGTCCATGTCTCGCTTCCATACTTTCAGAAACGACTTCTTGACACTTAAATCTACACTCGATATTAAGAAATTTCTCTTCTTCAGAAGTGCTTTCCTTTCCACTGCCAGTCTACGTGTTATATCCTCTTTACTTCGACCATCATCAGTTATTTTGCTCCCCAAATAGCAAAACTCCTTTACCACTTTAAGAGTCTCATTTCCTAATCTACTTCCCTCAGCATCTCCCGACTTAATTCGACGACGTTCCGTTATCCTCATTTTGCTTTTGTTGATGTTCATCTTATATCCTCCTTTCAAGGCATTGTCCATTCCGTTCAACTGCTCTTCCAGGTCCTTTGCTCTCTCTGACAGAATTACAATGTCATCGGCGAACCTCAAAGTTTTTGTTTCTTCTCCGTGGACTTTAATTCCTACTCCGAATTTTTCTTTTGTTTCCTTTACTGCTTGCTTAAAATACAGATTGAATAACATCGGGGATAGGCTACAATCCTGTCTCACTCCCTTCCCAACCTCTGCTTCCCTCTCATGCCACTCGACTCTTATGACTGCCATCTGGTTTCTGTACAAATTGTATATAGCCTTTCGCTCCCTATGTTTTACTCTTGCCACCTTCAGAATCTGAAAGAGAGTATTCCAGTCAACATTGTCAAAAGATTTTTCTAAGTCTGCAAATGCTAGAAACGTAGGTTTGCCCTTTCTTAATCTAGCTTCTAAGATAAGCCATAGGGTCAGTATTGCCTCACGTGTTCCAGTATTTCTACGGAATCCAAACTGATCTTCCCCAATGTCGGCTTCTACCAATTTTTCTATTTGTCTGTAAAGAATGCGTGTTAGTATTTTGCAACCATGACTTATTAAACTGATAGTTCGCTAATTTTCACACCTGTCAACACCTGCTCTTTTTGGGACTGGAATTATTATATTCTTTTTGAAGTCTGAGCGTATTTCGCCTGTCTCATACATTTTCCTCATCAGATGGAAGCGTTTTGTCATGACTGCCTCTCTCAAGGCTATCAGTAGTTCTAATGGAATATTGTCTACCCCCGTGGCCTTTTCGACTTAGTTCTTTCAGTGCTCTGTCAGACTCTTCACGCAGTATCGTATCTCCCATTTCATCTTCATCTACGTCCTCTTTCATTTCCATAGTATTGTCCTCAAGTACATCGCACTTGTATAGACTCCCTATATATTCCTTCCACCTTTCAGCTTTCCCTTATTTGATTAGGACAGGTTTTCCAACAGAGCTCTTGATATTCATGCATGTGGTTCTCTTTTCTCCAAAGGTACCTTTAATTTTCCTGGAGACGGTACCTATCCTACCCTAGTGATACATGCTTCTACACCCTTACATTTGTCCTCTAGCCATCCCTGCTTAGCCATTTTGCACTTCCCGTCGGTCTTATTTTTGAGACGTTTGTATTCCTTTTCGCCCACTTCATTTATTGCAATTTTGTATTTTCTCCTTTCATCAATTAAATTCAATATCTCTTCTGTTATCCAAGGATTTCTACTAGACCTCGTGTTTTTACCTCCTTGGTCCTCTGCTGGCCTCACTATTTCATCTCTCAAAGCTACCCATTCTTCTTCTACTGTATTTCTTTCCTCTGTTCTTGTCAATCGTTCCCTAATACTATGTCTGAACTCTCTATAACCTTTGGCTCTTTCACTTCATCCAGGTCCCATATTCTTAAATTCCTACCTTTTTGCATTTCTTCAGTTTTAATCTAAAGTTCATAACCAATAAATTGTGGTCAGAGTCCACGACTGCCCATGGAAATGTCTTAAAATTTAAGATCTGGTTCCTAAATCTGTGTCTTACTATTATATAATCTATCTGATACTTTCCAGTGTCTCCAGGCCTCTTCCATATACACAACCTTCTTTCATGATTCTTAAACCGAGTGTTAGCTATGATTAAGTTATGCTCTATACAAAATTCTACCAAGTGGCTTCCCCTACAATTCCCTACCCCCATTCGATATTCACCTACTACTTCTGCTTCTCTTCCTTTTCCTACAATCGCACTGCAGTCCTCCATGACTACTAAATTTTCGTCTCACTTAACTATCTGAATAATTTCTTTTATCCCATCATATATTTCCAAAATCTCTTCATCTGCGGAGGTGGTTGGCATATAAACTTGTACTACTGTGGTAGGCATGGGCTTCGTGTCTATCTTGGCTACAATAATGCGTTCATTATGCTGTTCGTTTCATTTACATCAGGAAAAGTATACTGAGTTTAATATTTATTTGTTTCACTTTGATGAGGCTGCTTATTATGGTACTGAGGTGGATGTACATGATTGGATATGTCTGCCTGATAATGCTTTGATGGTGGTTAGATGTTTCATTAGCTTAAATAACATTTAATATATTTATGGGGTTATTGCTTCGGCAGGCGATTCTAGGTGTGAGGTTCAGCTCATTACCCATTATTTCCTATATTTCCGTTGAGTAAAATTAATCAGCTGTCACGAATCTTTTACTTACATTTCTCAGACTGTAGCTCGGCGTGGAAAGGCACTAGAACACACATGGCCAGCTTTCGTGGAGAGAGACGACCTTCGTCCCCCTCCAGAAATTATTAAATGACTACACATTGGCCATCAGCGTTACTGTAGTACTCATTGCGTAGGGGAGGCTTTAGAACACATAGAACTAGGAAAGGACTTCATATTGCGTAACAGGCTTGGAGTGTGAAGGTCATCTTTAACTACTTTGATGGCACATGTATACAAAGCAATTAATACATATGAAGTTTTAACACAGATGTTTTATTAACCTTAAAATCAGAAATTACAATCATTGAAAGAAACATTCAGTGCAAAATCATCCGTAAAATTCTCCTGTCGGCCGTATAATGACGTCGTGAACCTGAAACAAATTAAATATATTAGTTAAGAAGAGAAATAGGGAAGAAAATAATGATAGTATACGCTAAATAAATTCGGTTTCCATTGCTGCAATTTTTTTATTGACTTGGAGCAGGACTTCTTACCTATCGCCAGCTTCTGCATCTCTGACAATAGTAAAATTCTCTAACCGCCCACCGGCTCCACAGTAATGGTGGTTTATAAAATAGGGAAGAAACGCTACTCGGTGAAAATGATAAAGCAGAATTATTGCAAGTTAAGGCGTATAACTGTTATTACCTACCAACTACTTTATGTCAGATTTTTTTTGTAAAGCTAACGGAAATGCTTTTAACAACCAAACCGCCTACTGCCCACCATGAATGCTAGAACGCCCACTAGTGGGCAACAGGGGACCAGGTCGACTGCGTCTGACTTCTTCTATGACAAAGCATTGGGACGGTGACAGAGGATGACATCAGAAGTTCATTCCGCTGCTGGGTGAGTATATGCTGCAAGACGCTTAGGGAGTAAACGTGAATTTTACGTTATTGTAGGCTCCAGGCAGGGCCGTGGTCGGCGTGTCGCATGGCGGCTCCCTGTGCCACGTGGCTGACCACCGGCAGTGGCCAACCGTGCCACGTGGACCTGTCTGACTCAAACCAGCTGGTGCTACGTCACTTCCGCCTCTAGCATGCACTTTGGCTTCCGTTCCACTGCTCACGTTTGATCACCTTACGGCACAAACCATGACAGAAGGTCGAGGTGTCAAATTAAAGAGGAGATCAGAGAACTTCTGTCAGTATGCAGCCGAGATTTGTTGTGATTAATAAAGGTAGGTTGTCCAGAAAGTAAGTTCCGATCGGTCGCGAAATGGACACCACAGGAAAACCTGATGACGCTTTGCACAGATGTGTTGGGTAGTGTCTCTAGTATGACCGTCGATCGCATCAAGACGCTCTTTTCAGTTGCGAGCGCACTGTGAGCTAGTAAAGGTGCCTACAACAACGATGTCTCCCGCCTGGTAGGAGGGCCCGCTGAGAGGCTTCGCCTTAATGAATGCAGCCCACCTAACACAACTGCCACGCACTTCCTTCTTCATGGCAATTCTCAGCCGCACTCTGCAGGGCCAGTGAAGATGCTCCTGCAGCCTTTTCGATGGGATGTGTTCGATCACCCACAACACAGCCCTAATTGGCTCGTCCTGAGTATCATCTCTATTCACATGAAACGCTGGATATGAAGACAACACTTGGGTGCAGGCTACGTGCTATAGACCAGCGTAGAGAATTATTGGAAAGCACCTCCTATGACGATGGTGTTGGAAATTTGGTATAACACTCCGACAAATGTCTAAATCGGAGCGGCGACTATGTAGAGAAGTATGTGGAAAGTACAGCTAACTCTTGGAAATAAAATGTTTCTGATTGTCAATGTGGTTTCCATTTAGCGACAGATCGGAACTTACCTTCTGGACAATCCTCGTATATGAGAAGATACAGCTCCAAGAAGATTTATGTACCTGAACTTCAGCATATCATTAATAACTTTTTTAATATTTATGTTACAAAGAAGATCAAGTGCTTATTGTGGCTCGTAGTAACGCATCACGATGGAACTACTCACATGTAACATATCATAATTGGTTAAGTTGTGAGACACTTTTTAACTGAACTTTGATTGAAATTGGCATATAATTCAATACAATATATACAAACCATTGACAATGCAGCATGTGTTGGCAGACATAATGACAAGCCACATACAACATTTACTCTATAAGTTCTAATTTATTATTTATTAATCTGCATAGTTTCGCCTGTAAGTTAAAAACTATTGGACCTAGCATAATTCCGAGTAGTGCAGTGGAAAGAGGAGGGAAAATCGCATAAGAAAATGACACCATATACACATTTACTGTAAAAAGTTACAGCTCAGAGGCTATGAACTGATTTTTATCACTACGACAAAACTTTGCATATGTTTAACTTTAAATTTTGGACGAACTATGCACGTAAATTTAAGTGTAAAATTTCAGTCTTGCTTAGGATTTTAGTGCACAACTAATAGCGCAATCACATTTTCGATATCATACATGTATTAAAGGTTGTGAATCAGCCTGTTGAATGTACAACACATTAGGTGACGTAGGTTCTGGGTGTTTCCATGAAGGGGAGGGCTAGGGCCTTAAAAGGGCGACGGCCGTTCCGCAGCCGCTCACAGTTAGGTGGGAAGCTGAAGAGGCAAAAGTTATGTTGTTCTGGGTGGTATACTAGCTGCACACGTTTTCGGTGACTGAGATTTTCTGTGTCGTCAGTCGCGACACTTGGTTCGTTGGGCTTTAGAGTTTTGCTTCAATAGCCAGGACTGTGATTTATTTCTGCCAGCAGGTCAGCAGAACTTTTATTTTTGCGTCTGAAGTTGATTTGGACTCTGAATTTGTGCACAGAGTCTGGAATTAATTTCAGTTTGCCGAGGCAGAAACATTGCACTAGACGCCTCAAATTCATTTTAAGTTTCTCGTAATTGTAATTCCTAGATATTTAGTCGAACAGACAGTCTTAAAATTTTTGTGATTTATCGTGTAACCGAAATTTAATGGATTTCTTTTCGCATTCATGTGAATGATCTCACATTTTTCCTTATTCCGAGGCAACTGCCACTTTTTGTGTCATATAGATAATCGTCAAAGTCATTTTGCAATTAGTTTTGATCTACTGATAACTTCTCTACACAATAAAGCACTGCATCATCTGCAAAAAATCCAAGCGGACTACTCAGATTGTCTCCTAGACCATTTATCTAGATTAGGAACAGCGGAGAGGCGTAACACCTTCTTGGGGAATGCCAGATATCACTTCTGTTTCACTCCACGATTTTCCGTCATTAGACGTACTTTAACCTTTGTGACAGGAAATCACGAATCCAGTTGCATAAATGAGTCGATACTCATTAGGCAGGCAATTTGGTTAGTGTTTTTTTGTGAGGAACTGTGTCAAAAACATTCGGAGAATCTAGAAATATTGAGTCAATATGAGATCCCCTATCGGTAGGACCCATTACTTCGTACGAAGAAACAGCTAGTTGCGTTACACAAGAGCGATATTTTCTGAATCTGTGAACTACCTTCATTATCAATAAAATTCAACAACAGCCATGTACTTTAAGAAATTATTTTATTTTATGCTCAAGGCTATCAGTTTCGGCACTTCATTATGCTATCTTTAGGCTCCATACGCTTCTGTCCAAATAAACGAACATGTCGTATAGCGCCATAAATCACTGGATATCGTGAATTCAATAGTGATACAAATGCTTCATCTGAAGACCTGACAGCAACTTCAAGGTAATTCGTAATGTTGGAACAAAATATACACTCCTGGAAATTGAAATAAGAACACCGTGAATTCATTGTCCCAGGAAGGGGAAACTTTATTGACACATTCCTGGGGTCAGATACATCACATGATCACACTGACAGAACCACAGGCACATAGACACAGGCAACAGAGCATGCACAATGTCGGCACTAGTACAGTGTATATCCACCTTTCGCAGCAATGCAGGCTGCTATTCTCCCATGGAGACGATCGTAGAGATGCTGGATGTAGTCCTGTGGAACGGCTTGCCATGCCATTTCCACCTGGCGCCTCAGTTGGACCAGCGTTCGTGCTGGACGTGCAGACCGCGTGAGACGACGCTTCATCCAGTCCCAAACATGCTCACTGGGGGACAGATCCGGAGATCTTGCTGGCCAGGGTAGTTGACTTACACCTTCTAGAGCACGTTGGGTGGCACGGGATACATGCGGACGTGCATTGTCCTGTTGGAACAGCAAGTTCCCTTGCCGGTCTAGGAATGGTAGAACGATGGGTTCGATGACGGTTTGGATATACCGTGCACTATTCAGTGTCCCCTCGACGATCACCAGTGGTGTACGGCCAGTGTAGGAGATCGCTCCCCACACCATGATGCCGGGTGTTGGTCCTGCGTGCCTCGGTCGTATGCAGTCCTGATTGTGGCGCTCACCTGCATGGCGCCAAACACGCATACGACCATCATTGGCACCAAGGCAGAAGCGACTCTCATCGCTGAAGACGACACGTCTCCATTCGTCCCTCCATTCACGCCTGTCGCGACACCACTGGAGGCGGGCTGCACGATGTTGGGGCGTGAGCGGAAGACGGCCTAACGGTGTGCGGGACCGTAGCCCAGCTTCATGGAGACGGTTGCGAATGGTCCTCGCCGATACCCCAGGAGCAACAGTGTCCCTAATTTGCTGGGAAGTGGCGGTGCGGTCCCCTACGGCACTGCGTACGATCCTACGGTCTTGGCGTGCATCCGTGCGTCGCTGCGGTCCGGTCCCAGGTCGACGGGCACGTGCACCTTCCGCCGACCACTGGCGACAACATCGATGTACTGTGGAGACCTCACGCCCCACGTGTTGAGCAATTCGGCAGTACGTCCACCCGGCCTCCCGCATGCCCACTATACGCCCTCGCTCAAAGTCCGTCAACTGCACGTACGGTTCACGTCCACGCTGTCGCGGCATGCTACCAGTGTTAAAGACTGCGATGGAGCTCCGTATACCACGGCAAACTGGCTGACACTGACGGCGGCGGTGCACAAATGCTGCGCAGCTAGCGCCATTCGACGGCCAACACTGCGGTTCCTGGTGTGTCCGCTGCGCCGTGCGTGTGATCATTGCTTGTACAGCCCTCTCGCAGTGTCCGGAGCAAGTATGGTGGGTCTGACACACCGGTGTCAATGTGTTCTTTTTTCCATTTCCAGGAGTGTATGTTCCAAAACTCTACTTTAAATCAATGTTAATATCAGCGGATTACTGCAAATTCCTTTCTTGAGTATTAATAAGGCCTAGGAAACTTTGCAGTCTTTTCGTACGTATCTTTCGTCGAGCGAGCGGTTGTATATGATTTCTACGTAAGGAGTTACTACACTGAGGTGACAAAAGTCAAGGGATACGTCCTAATATCGTGTCGGACATCCTTTAGCCCCGCGTACTGCAGAAAATAGACATGCCATGGACACTTCTAGTTATTTGAAGTCCCTTGCAGAAATACTGTCTCATGATGCCTCTATAGCCGCTCATAATTGCGAATGTGTAGCCGGTGCAGGATTTTGTGCACGAACTGACCTCTCATTATGTCCCGCAAACGTTCTATGGGTTCATGTCGGGCGATCTGGTAGGCCAGATCATTCGTTCGTATTGCCCAGAATGTTCTTCAAACTAATCGCGAACAATGGCGACCCAGTGAAATGGGGCATGGTCATGCATAAAAAAATCAGTCGTTTTTTGGAGACATGAAGTCCATGAATGGCTGCAAATTGTCTCCAAGTGATCGAACGTAATCAGTTACAGTCAATGACCGGTTCACTTGGACCACCCGGAACCCAGTGCATTCCATATAAACACAGCCCAAACCATAATGAGGCTACCGCCCAAGATCGCACTGTGCCTTGTTGACTTCACAGTCAAACTCTACTATCAGCTGTTACCGACGGATATCAGCCCTGATCTAACCAGGTAACGGTTTTCAAGTCGTCTACGTACAACTAAACGGCGACGAGCCCAGGAGAGGCGATTTGCTGTTAGCAAAGGTATTCGTGTCGGTCGTCTGCTGTCATTGCCCATTAACGCCAAATTTCGTCGCACTGTGCTAACTGTTATGTTCCTCGTACGTCCCACATTGATTTCTACGGTTACTTCACGCACTGTTTATAGAATGAAATTTTCGCTCTGCAGCGGGGTGTGCGCTGATAGCACTGACAACTCTACGCTACGTAGCTGCTCTGTCGGCCACTGCGTTGTCCATGGTGAGAGGTAATACATGAAATGTGGTATTCTGAGCACACACTTGATGCTGTAGATCACGGAATATTGAATTCCCCAACGTTTTCCGAAAGTGAATGTCCAATGCGTCTAGCTCCAACAACCATTCCGCGCAAAAGGTCTGTTAATTATGGTCGTGCGTCCATAATGACGTCAGGGACCTTTCCACTTGAATCACCTAAGTGCAAACGACAATTCCTCCAATGCACTGACATTTTATACCTTGTGAACGCGATACTACTGCCATGTGCTTTTCGCTATCCCATGCTTATTCACCTCAGTTAATATCAGGATACTCTTAAAGGAATCTAACTGGTATGCTATCTGAACCGGAAGACTTGACTTTGTTACTTGCTTTAGGTTTATCTACTACCAAATTATTCACATTGGCAGTGGTTCATAGTAAGAAAGTAACGAAAAACACTTGACACGATGGCATAGTACCTTAACATATGTGAAACAGGAGTAAATGAATGACTGCCTTGAAAGGAAAACTTTCATTGCGAAACGAATACAGGGGTAGGCCTTAGCGTGATGATAGACTGATAGACCATTCGGAATATATCAAACACATGAAAAAGTGAGGTTTTTGGTGATTGATAAATGGTTTGAGCTTTCTTAAATTTAGCTCAGTTTTATTCGTATTTCACAGAAGAATTGGACCATGCATTTTACTGTTCTAGCAGAATTACATTTTACGAACAGTAGACTGACGGAAGAAAACTGCTTTGGCGATTTTATTCGAAATTGCAGTGTTCTACCTTTGAGGTATGGTGTATCGACGCACTTAGGACAGAAAGTGCCATTGCAATTCATGAAAATTTGTTGGAAATATTTCTAACCCCACGTATATTACAACTCAAATCTCTTATAGTCAGCAGAATGGAGCTATTGCACATAAAGTCCCACGAAAAACTCCGAAAGCATTTGCTACTACGCTAACTGACGAGGTATTGCTGTTTTTAACTGATCACTGAGTTATAAAAGCATACTTCCCCCTTGAATTCCGGAAAGAGGTTTGTAACGTGTTTGTGTGAACTGCCCTTGCCGTCTCTTGTCTTGCTACCACAAACAGTTGTGTTGGAATATGTTGAGGCAGCCAAACTATAATATCTCATTATGAACTTCCTGACTAGGACAACTAATGTAACTGGCACCAAAGCAAACATTGACGCTATTCCCGCTACCTCAACCTGTCGAGTTTATCACTTTCTTTTGTTTATACTTCATCGCTGCTCCACTTGTATAGTTGTTTGTTGAGATCAACAAAGTTTTACAGTGGAGTAGGAGGTAGACATTCATCTTTTGCTTGAAAGAGTTCAAAGAATTGAACAAAATACAGCCAGTCGCAATAGTTACAAAAGCCACGCGATTCCTTTCTCTTTCTTTCATTGTTGATCAACGCAAATTTGTATGAAACAAAACAACAAATCCGAAATATACTATTTACACTTGTGTTGACTAACTTGGTAAGAAACGAGTTGCCCTAACTAGAAGCTGAAAATAAGAAACAAGCGTCTACATACAGGAGAAAGTTACGTCTTAGGCAACTATTGCTCCACACAGTTCTAACAAAATCTCATGATGATTCCTTTTCATACATTTTTGTCCCATCCCAATTTTAGCAACTTCAGATTCATTCGATCCTTCTTCTCCTTTTTCTCCTTCTTCTTCATTCATGACTTTACCTTATTCCGCCACGCGGGATTAGCCGAACGGTCTAGGCGCTGCAGTCATGGGCTGTGCGGCTGGTCCCGGCGGAGGTTCGAGTCCTCCCTCGGGCATGGTGTGTGTGTTTGTCCTTAGGATAACTTAGGTTAAGTAGTGTGTAAACTTAGGGACTGATGACCGTAGTTAACTCCCATAGGATTTCACACACACATTACCTTATTCCACCACACAAATCCGTCACCAAGGCACGCATCCATACCCCTATTACAATAGCGATGGATAACCAGCAAAATGTGTTCCCCCTTCTCACACTGTTGTCAATAAATCATTGTCGATTTCCCTTGGTGGACACTGAAATTCGTTTACTGCGTGGGTAAATATTTTTGAACGTGTTGACGATTACTATCTCGTAAGTACTTATTTTATAAGTAATCTTTAAACTACTCATATCTGCACTATTAATAAAATTTAAATGGAAATTTTCGAATATCTCTAGAGTAAGGTAACTTGCAGTAGCAGAAAAACTCACTTGAACCCTGGGGTGCTGGGAAAGCATATAGACCACCGCTTTTGCTATATCTTCCGCTTCCAAGTAGGGCATTGTCTTGAATGTCTGTGCCCACCTTTCAGACTGGTTCATCGCATTTGTTAACACGACCCCCGGAGAAATTTGCTGCAAAGAGAGGAATTAAATGTTAATTTTCCATATATGTACAGCGATAGATGATGTTTGTAATTCTCTTTTGGTTACGAAGGAATTTTGTTATGTATTGTTACAAATATTGCAATGTTTCAGTAAATGGTATCCTTGATTTTTTTAAAAATTCGCCCCAACCTAATTCGGTCACAATATGTTTAGTTATTACACATCTCGTTGGAAATGTACCTTCTTACTAAACATAACTATACTTGAGCTGAAATCTTTTCTGCTAAGCCAGAGTAACACCTACACTTAGTAATGCTGACAATATTATGTCTGGGACTGAGACTCGAAGTCGCCTTACACACGGGATTGTCAGAGTCTCGATATGGCACACAGTTTTGTTATGTATGTACTTGTCTACTACTGTAAAAATATAGTTGTCCCTGAAACTTCCTGGCAGATATTTGTCCCTGTTCATATGTAACGTAGTCTGAAAAACTTACAATTACCAAAATTGTGTTACTTCGTTTATTTTACATCCGACATGTTATTTAACTATAGATTAAGACAGATATTTCAAAACTAGTTGCTTATGTGGATTACAACCTTAATTTATCGGTTATGAACTCCACATTAAACTTCCTGGTAGATTAAAACCGTGTGCCGGAATAAACTCATAATGAAAAGAACCAATATCAAAGGTAGCATTAAGCAACGATCGACTGAAACAAGGGAAAGGAAGATGAAATAGTCACGGAAGCACAGAGTCATAGAGCCAAAGGATAAGTCCGCTTTCAATGTTCTTGCATAACAGACGAGATACTGAATTTTACTGTCAGAAGAAGAAAATATAAACTTACAGCAAATAAAAAATAAGCGTGACAGAAAGAGGAATATGGATAGCAGGAATGGCAGGAGGAGAAATGCAAAGTTGTAGTAGCATGCATGACTATAGGGAATGTAGACTCCCCCTGTTGGAAAATTAAAAAGACCTTTGGAGAAGAGAGAAGTAGCTGTAAGAATATCAAAAATTAAGATGGCAAAACAGTACTAAGCAAAAAGAAAGCGATAACTGACATTAGCAAGTATTACCGAACCATCAGTTCAAATAAGTCGTGGCTGCAAAATATGGGCCCAAATTATTTACGGGAGAATGAAAAACCTGCTAGGCGCCAACCTCTTGGAAGGTCATTTTGAATTCCGGAAAGGTGGAAGAATACTCGTGGCAGTACTGACCTTACCACATATCCTAGGTGATAGCCTGAAGAAAGACAAGTCTACTCATATAGCATTCATAGAGTTAGACAAATAATTTGAAAATATTTACTGTAATAGTGTATTTGAAACTGTGGGACTAGTAGGGATGAAATACAAGGAGCAAAAATTTATTTACAACTTGCACAGAAGCCAGACTGCAGTTGAGTCGAAGGGCAGAAGCAGAAGTTGAAAAGCGTCTGTGAAAGAGATGAAGTCAAACTTCAGGATGAAGAAATAAATACTTTTACGTTTGCTGGTGACATCGTCATTCTGTCAGAAACTGCTGAAGTGTTGGAGGAGCAGTTAACGGAATGGATAGTATTTTGAAAAAACAAAATGAAAACAAGCACAATATAATGTTGTCGATTTACATCAGTCAAGGCTGAGGTAATTGGATAGAAAATAAGACACTGAAAGCAGTAGATGAGTTTTATTACTTGGGCACCAAAGTGACTGACGATGGACGTAGTAGAGAGGATACAAAATGCGGACTGGCAATAACAAAGAAGGCCAGAAACCTGTTAATATATATTGCAAGGAGAGAACAGATGCTTTTTTAATTTTAAAGATCAGATGTCTGGATCAACTAACTAAGAAGAAGGTAACGAATCGATCGAATTGGGGAAAAATGAGGTGTATGGCATAGATTGACTAAAAGAACGGAATGGTTGATCGCAAACATCCTGAGATACATTATGGAGAAAAGTGTGTGTTGGTAAAAATTGCAGAGAGAGAACAAAGTTTGGCTTCAACTTCAACAATCGTCCTCAAATGGATGTCGGCTACAGTAGTTATTCAGAGAAGTGCTCAGGATAACTTAGCGTGGATCACTGTATAGTACCAGTCTTCAGACTGAAAACCACCGTAACAAAATATGAATCAAAAAATTTCTACATACGTGTATCTCATTGAAAGAGCGAGAAATGTTGTCTTACCCCAACACGAATATTGCTCTTTTTGGCGACGAGGTCCTTCCTGAGTCCCTCAGCCATGACCCTCACGGCTGATTTGTTCGCTGAGTGCATCCCGAGGCCGTCACTCAGTGTCGGTATATGGGCCGAAATGCTGCAAAGGAAAGTCACTCATACAGCGTCGCCGAAGCTCAGGTTGCTCCGTATCAAGTTCCCATTCTGCAAACTACTGTGAAATTAATGGCAGATCAAAGGCGGACGGCAAGATTGACTACTATACTGCCTCTGCACGAGCTGTAATTAATTGAACTTTGTCCTAGCAGTCCCTAAAAGAACTGTACGTCGGGGTCCTGGTGTATTTCTAGACTCCTCAACATTGACTCTTGAAATTTTGTAGCAAGGCTTTCCGGGATAGTCTGCGTCTATCTTCACGCGTCCGACAATTAGGCTGTTTCATCGTCCTACCAAAAAACTGCAGACTATCACCTGCTTCATCTGGTACTAATAATGGCGTGTGACGAGGGCCTCCCGTCGGGTAGAACGCTCTGAGCCTATGCGATCATTCCTTTTCACATCGCGACGGATTGCTACGTCAAAGTATTTGAATGAATTGAGTATTCCCAGCTTGACTCATAGTTATCGTTTTGTAAAGTGCGCAGTTTTATATCTTTGAATATTTAAAACTAGTAACCAATAATGGCATCCCTTTGAAACTTTTTCAGTATCTTTTGGGACATTTCTGCAGTTTCTTTTCAGGTAGTACTTCATTGCAGATAACTTCAGCATCTGCAGAAAGTATGAGTTTATGATAATGTCTACCAGACCATCAATAAATAACACGAATAGCAAGGATCCTAATACAGTTCTCTGGGCAGGCCAGAAGTTACTGTAATCTGTCGATGACTCTTTACTCAACATCTTGGAACCTCCTTACTAAAAACTTGTTAAGCCACTCACAAATCTCTTTCGATACTCCATATTATCGACCTTTCATTAATAAGCGTTGGTCTGATGCAAAGTGAAATACTTTCCAGAAGGCAATGAAAGTAGCATTCGACTAGCTACCTCGATCAACGTTTGATCTCAGAACTGTAATGTATCCTCTCCCTCCAGCGCGAATTTTTGTGCTACTAAATTTAAATAAGAAAGTAAAATGTTAACGAAGGAAAGACAAATCACATTGCCAACAAGAAAATCTCGACTATTTCTTCCTGTTATCAACATTGATACTGGCAGGATATCGTCTCAGGTATTCCAAGAATTTCGATAATGTTTTAATTTCAATAATATAAATGTCACCTAAAGTCATGTGACAGGGAGACGACCGTTACTGTAATAATTATATGTTCCACGTCCACGAGGATCTCCTCAGCACGGATCTATGGAACGAAAACTAATCTAATCTAATCTAATCTCAAAAGAAAACGTACTGTTATAAAAATTGGAAGAAGGCAGTGAGCCTTACACTGGCTTCAAGGTATAAAATGGATTTTCAAGAGCTTATTTCTTTACTCACGCGGGTTTTGCTAAAAGCTCCGAAGTCGTTGCTGGTAACAGAAGATTGTTCCATTTTTGTCAATACAAATAACTACCCAATACAGTAATAATAATAATAATAATATGATAATAATTACAATTAGGCATCGTTAAAAGTACAGACTGCAGGTTCAACTTAAAAATGTCGAAATATCATTGCGTCACCAAACTGACAACCCCAACTAATTCAAAAGGGCAAAAAGTATACGAAATACATCATTTTACAGGAATGACAGGGTAGTGCACTCAACTACCAAAATAAAGTTATAAATGACCGAAAACAAAAATCATGATACCAGATTGATAAAACATTCTAACAGTGAGGCTCGAAGAAAAAGAAGAAGAACGAGAAGAAGAAGAAAGACTGTAGTTTGTTTATTTTTTAAGAAAAAAATGATCGAAAGCTTCACAGATAATTATGACGTTGAAGTAAAATTCATATTCTAAAATAGAACCTTCCAACTAATATCGTAGAAACACAATGATATGGTAAATATATTCTCAGATTCTACAACACATGGATGTCACTGACACTGGGCGCTAGTTTTGTGTATCACCTCTTCTTTGACCCAGTCACTGGTAAAAGTTAGTGGTTCGAGAGATTTGCTGTGGTGTTATGGTTGAAAGAGGGGTGACCCAAGCGCAAAATATATAGGTAAACTGACAACGATCCCTTCGGTCCTGGGGCCTTATCTGTTTTGTCCATTTATGGCTGCACTGAGAATTTTTCTTTCACATACAACTTGAAACGCTATAACCTAGGTCAGTAACCGCTCCTGGATATCTGATGATCGATAAATTGCGAAACGCGTTATGCGAGCAGTAGTCATTCCTTGCCTGATGTCTTTTATCATTGCGACACAGTCAGTCTGAATGGAGAACCAGTAACGGTAGTCTCCCTGTCACATGACTTTAGGTGACATTTATATTACTGAAATTAAAACATTATCGAAACTCTTGGAATACCTGAGACGATATCCTGCCAGTATCAATGTTGATAACAGGCAAAAATAGTCGAGATTCTGGATTCACGGAATTGATGGACTGTCTACACACATAATTAAGATTGTACGTAACTCTAAGTGTGCGAGACCTTCCCGCACTTGGCCAGTAGTTCAATAGCGGGATGACACTTTTGGATACACGCATTACTGTAGTGAAACTTTGACCGGCTTCGAACCGTCCAACTGTTCGTTCACTATCGAAAGAACTCAAAACGATGTCCTGCAGAGGCCTTGCCGTACCACGGAAGTCACACTAATAGTTTCCACAAAAGCCTTCGTCACACACCGTACTACATGAACTGTCGAATGCATACACAGCGTTTGTACACAGGATTCTCTGTAGTTAACACGCCCACATTTCCTCTTACTATCATTGGTCGGTTATTCCGTAGCAACCGACAGTTGTTTCGTAGCAAGCGAGCTGTTCCTTAGCTATTGTCAGAGTATTTTTACTACCTGGAAACGAAGAATAAATCCATGAAATGACAGCAGATCTACTCAACCCAAAATGTTGTTCGAGCGATCGGCACACTGAGTCGCGGTAACTAATTTTTATAATGTAATCGTCGTCATTCACGAAGATATTGTGGAATCGCTATATCATCGACAGTCAGTGATATACTGAGACACTTTCGAACCTTGGTGATCCATCATGAGGAAAGGGCTCACGAACTGCTCCAAATTCATCTTTATATATCTCGAATGCGGATGACTTCGACAAAAAATTCTGGCGTACAGGAAAACGCACTACTCTGCTATCCCCCATTCACTGTACAGCCCATATCTTGAGCCTCCGAACTCTACACTTTTGACACACCGTGAAACGGCATTAGCTGTTAGTCGTTCCTCGAGGAGGACTCGATGGTGGAAACTCTGAACAGGGTAAACGGCATTCCCACTACATTTGTCATTTGGACAACACCTCTATAAAATATAAAAGGCAATGTCCCGACTGACGGACTCACTCACTCAGTGATTCATAATTGCCACAGCCCAAAATACTAAGGATGGAAAGTTGAAATTTGCAGAGGGTGTTAATTTTATACTCTTAATGTCGTTTAAGAAGGGATTCTTCGAAATTCCACCCCTCAGGGCTGAGAGAGGATGAAAGATTTTAAAAAAATATGTGGCTATTAAGGGAATTTTGAGGCTAGACCTGCGAAAATTGGTATTTGGTATCTTGGTGTGAAACAAAGAAGTATATGTTTCAGCATTTTTAGAAATTTTTCCGCTATGGTGGTGAATTAGTAGTTTGAAGTATTTTCTGAAAATAAATCATTATCAAAGAACTACTAGAGTATTTTTAAAGCTACATTTCTTGCAAGTAAAGAAAACATGTTTCAGTGTTTTTTTGGAAAGCCAATCCCTAACGGGTTGAAATTGGGGATGAGACGTTTTACGAAAATATTTCAATATGAGAACATTTTTACAAGTTAAATCTATGAAGATTTGAATTTCGCTTCAAAGCAATAAATAAAAAGAAGGTTTCACTGTTTTTGAAAATTCAACCCATAAAGGGACGAAGTAGAGGATGGAAGTTTTTATGGAAATATTTCATAATGCTATCATTTTTGAAATTAAATCTATGAAAATTTCCATTTGACTTCTCTGTTAGAAACAAAAACACACACATTTCACTGGTTTTCGAAACCATTGGGTGGATGAAATAGGGGGTGTAACGTTTTATGCAAATAGTTCACTGTGAACGCATTTTTAAAGTTAAAGATTTGAAAATTTGTGTTCGGCTTCTCAGTCAGAAATGAAAAAATACTTGTTTCACTGTTTTTAGAAATTCAACCTCTAAGAGGATGAAATACGGCCACTGGTGAAATAGGGGCAGGCTTATTCACTGACTCATCATCGACCAGACCAGACCACCAGTAAGGACAGAAACTTGAAATTAGGAAAGTGTATGGATCTTACTTATACTGTGGCAATCGTTTGAAAATGGATTGTTCTAAATTCCACTGCTAAGGGCGTGAAACAGGGGATGAAAGGCTTTTTGGAAATATGTCGCTATTAGACAGTTCTGGAGTTAGAACTACGAAGATATCGTGTTTCAGCATTTTTGGATATTCTACCACTAACAGAGTAAAATAGTGGGTGAGGTTTTTTTAAAAAAATAAGACATTGTTAAAGAACTACTAAAGCATTTTTAAAGTTACATTTACGACAATTGATAATTGACTTCTCGTTTAGAAGTAAAAAAAGTGTTAAAACGCGTGTCAGTGGTTTTGGAAATTCAGCCCCATAAGGGAGTGAAATTGGGGATGAAAAATTTTCTGACATTATTTCATTACAAAATCGTTTTCAAAGCTAAATCTACGGAAATTTTTATTAGGATTCTCTTTTAGAAATAAAAATTACATGTTTCACTGTTTCAGAAAATCCAACGCCTTAGAGGGTGAAATCTGGGATGAAAAATTTTAAGAAAGCATTTCGTCACGTTAGAAAGTTTTTGAAGTAAATTCTATGAAAACTGGTATTTCACTTCTCGGTTAGGTACAAAGAAATGTGTGTTAGAGGATGAAAGTTTCTAAGGAAATATCACCACAAGAACCCAAATATCATGATTAACAAAAACCTTGGACTCCAGCTGCCACAATTGCTTTTTGGCCGGAAGTCCATTCGGAAAAGACCATGCTTCTATGGCCTTCATCAGCGTGAAAAGTTTAGGTTTTGCACTTTCGTGGTAACATAAAGTTCGATTAAAGAGGAAAAAAATCCGCCTGTGCAGACCGCGGAGCCCACGGAAGCGAAGCAGTGCGCGATAAGCTAGTTATTTAACAAAATAATTACGAACGCTCCCTCATTGTTCTTTCAGCAGCTCTCTTACATGGCCGACCTTTACCAGATCGTTCCCATTCACGGTTCCCCAGGTAAATTTTTGGCAGCCGTGGTTTAATATTGCAGGTCACATTTTGCCTGTAATTTGTGTTAAAGGTGCTGATGTGAAGGGGAATACAGCATGTTTACATTGCGCTATTAATTTCATCTGTTAACGGCTTTAGAAGGTTATTAGTCGACTGTAACACTCTATAACCATATATCAGAAGTTAGTGTTGAGCATCGTACTCTTATTAGTAGATATTTTGGTACTTTTTATTAGTGTTAGCATCATTCAGCAGATGTTGAAGAGAATTATGGAATAAAAATGCTGACTTCAGGCATCTTCCCTGGTTCCAAATTAATGGAGAACACATAATGTCAACAGTGTTTCCACCATAGGATGGAAAATTCCCACTCCCACTGATAATAACTCAGAGACTAATCCACAGCGATATTCAAACAGATTTAAAAATTAGTATCAATCAGATCGACTAACACAATTTCAAACCAATAAGCGGACATCTACATTTAAGTTTTGCTACGTAATATATTTATAACTACGATTTCCGTTGTATTGTGCATCCTTCATGTGTAACGTACGGTATTAGAACCATAAAATTCTACCGCTGCTCATACATAAACATATTTACTCTTCAGTCAAAGATATTCTTACGACTGATTTGGAGATGACAAGCTGTCAAGCCATTAAACGGATAAAAGGTGGGTGACCTGTGCAGTCTATTTGTAAAATTAAAGCAGTTCATGTCAGTACTCACAAGAAAATAAAAATGCCCGTGCTATATTTTCTATATGTGAAATAAAAAACCAACCAACAGTGTTTAATAATACTGTACTGAATAAACGGATGAGACTTGGGTGACAAAATATCTTTGTTTAAAGAACAAAAAAGGAAAAACGTCGTGTTTTGCAAAAGGCTAAGTTTTAAAAACTCAGAAACATGTTCCCATCTCCCCATGTTTATCTTTCTCTTTTTACACTCCACCGTATTTATTTTT
This sequence comes from Schistocerca piceifrons, assembly GCF_021461385.2. Classification (NCBI taxonomy): domain Eukaryota; kingdom Metazoa; phylum Arthropoda; class Insecta; order Orthoptera; family Acrididae; genus Schistocerca; species Schistocerca piceifrons. The sequence goes on from NC_060139.1 coordinate 850,371,089, forward strand.
GTTATATTTACACGCTTTCGATATCAGTGCTAAGTAGCTGCAACTTCAAGAACTTGACAAGGGTGCGATTTTCAGACTAAACCTGCAAATGTTCTGGTGTTTGGGTGTGTGAGTAAGGTGTCTTCCGACTTGTGACAGTTCTTGCATCCTTGTACGGAGCCTGAAGGTCCAGCTACCTGGCACTGAAATCGAACGCAATTAAATTTGGCATCAGTAAATACACCTGCCACGTAAGCAGACGTTATGAGAACAAAGATTGTAGCAATGTCCATAATCATTATCGAGTTTGCGAACTCATTGTCAGTAAACATTCGATTTGTGGCTACCAAGAATTTTGGCAAACATTAGTGTCCGAGGTGGCTGTCATTAACAGAAGAGAAATAGTGCATATAAAAATGGCAACAAGGACGATAAGAAGTGGTGGGGTGACAGATGAATCACTATTATAGTTCGTCGCACTGCGCTTACTATTGTAGTATCTACTTACGGAATTATTCACAAAAATTTGTACACTGTTTGTGTGTGTTACGAGCCTCATCATGTAAGCGCTGGCTCCTACCTGCTGATGTGGATGATGAAGCCGTCGTCGACGCCCCTCCTCATCATGTCCTGGACCGCCTCCCTGCTGCAGATGGCCAGGCCCAGCTCGTTCACCTCAAACATCTGTCTCCAGTGTTCTGTTTTACCGGCTGTACAAATCAACAAAGTTGAGCATCAGTCACTTTTCTAAATATGGTTACATAATTTAAATCGCAGTTTGGCGCAACAATTTCAGAGCAAGAAGCAGGTAAAAAATACGTTTCACACTTCACAGGCAATAATATGGGGATTTATGCTTATAAAGAAATCTATCAAGAAAATAAATTAAGAGGAGACCTGGTGCGTGTCGTGCCCACGTTGAATTTACGTTGATCGTGACTCGTTACCTTAGAAGCTTTTTAGGACAGAGATAGGAAATTTCTACCACATATTAACTACACTTTTGTTTTGTAACTGTAAACAATGAAGGCGTTTTCGTTAATACGAATGACACCATATTTTGTTACTCGGTATCAATAGTTTTGACAGATTTTTCGACAGTGTAAACGTAATAAAATTAGCCCTTAACTCACGAGGTGACTTTTGTAAGGTATATCATGATGTGGAGTTTCTGGGGCTCCTACATTTAAACTGAGATTTAATGCCTAAATCGTCTGAAATTGTTCATTTAAGTTAAATAACATTTATTTTTACAAGTATTTAAGTGTTGTTTAAATACTCATTGTTAATTTAATAGCACTAAATAAAAACTGCAATATTTTACTTTTCGTGTACTTCTTTAAATAGTACACATAAACGAACTGTTAGAGAACGTAATCTTACGTCCTGAAAATTGTAGTATCTTTGTATAAAGTAAATTTTTACATAAAGCTAAATTAGAGAGTTTAAACTTGCACATCAAAATAGATACAAAAAGAAAGTCTGCAAAATTGACATTCACTACTGAGATCTATATTTTTCTTTATCGCCAATCCCTACACATTTTATTTTAACTAACACATTATGTATTTTATTGGAGAAATGGAGTTGTCAACATCACAGTTGTCCTGAAGTTCCTTCTTTGAATGGTCCTCCGATAGCAGAACTGTGATCATTGGCATTTGAAAAATCGTCGTCTTTTTCGTCTGCATCTTGATGTATATCACTGAAAACATCCTCCATCCACCGAAAAACATTTTCTTTACACTTAGAATCTATAAAATTGACGGATTCTGGCGACCACATTTTGTACTAAACTGAAGAAAACAGGTAAGAAGTTCGCGAGGCGCGGCTTACATGGCATAGACCGGTCCCCTGTGCAACTGAATCGCTCTTTCATTGGAAATGGCTATATATGGCTACTTGAAGACCATTTTCAGCCATTCATAGACTTCATTTTCCCAAACAACGATGGAACTTCTATTGATAACAATGCGCCATGTCACAGGGCCACAATTGTTCTCGATTGGTTTGAAGAACATTCTGGACAGTACGAGCAAATGATTTGGCAACCCTGGTCGCCCGGCATGAATAGTATCGAACATTTATCGGACATAACCGAGTGGCCAGTGGTGCACAAAATCCTGGACCAGCAACACTTCTGCAATTACGGACGGGACCAAAGACAGCATGATTCAGTATTTCTGCAGGGGATTTCCAACGACATGTTGAGTCCAAGCCACGTCGAGTTGCTGCACCTCACCTCGGAAAGAGGTCCAACATGATATTAGGAAGTATCCAAAGATTTAGGGTATGGCATGAACTGGAAAGGGCAATGGTTCCAAGAAAACTGATATAACTAACAAAAGCACGTATAGAAGAAACAACAAGCACGGTTAAAGTGAATTAAAAGATGTCAGAAGAGACGATCAACGTGAGTACTGGGGTGCGATAGGGAGAATGCCTCCCCTTACCCTCCCCCATCTCCACCCCACCCCCCACCTCCCCACTTTTCTGTTTAATGTGATTCTGGAAAGAGCACTGAGAAAGGAAACAATCTTGGAGAAAGGAATACAGCTGGGCAGAAGGATCAATACCATGGCCTACGCGGACGATGTAGTTCTAATTGCGCAGAGCACGATGTGCTTTAGATGACAAGAGTATTAATGAGAGAGGCAATGAGAGGAGGTTTTAAGACGAATATGGATAAGAGCAAATACCCTTTAGTGAGCAGTGAGAATGGTAACAGACCTTTAGACGTGGATGGTAAGATCTTTGAAAGGGCGAGAGAGTTGAAATATCTTGTGCCAGTACTCAGTGAAAGGAATGAGACAGACCAGGAAATAAAAACAAGAATTAAGCGGGAAACATGCTAAGGTTTGCACCCGGAAAGCAGATTATGATTCACAGGGCAGTAATACTAGAGCAGAGATCTAGATTTAGAATTCTATTGTGAGACAGATTTTTGGATCAGTGAAGGGTGGAAAAGACTGGAGAAAAAGAAAAAAAACAGCGAATTGCTGCAGCTGGAAAAGTCGCTGAACATTGTAGGTGTGATTATAGAATGGAGATTGAAGTGTTATTGGCAAGTAATGTGTCGAGAAGGCCAGATGACAAGGCAGGTGGTGGAAGAAGACAGTAAAGGAAGGCAACAAGCCGAGGGCAAGACAGCGGCTGAGATGGATTGACGGGATCAAAGGGGACGCGAGTATGATGGGACAGGATGAAGAAGAGTACTTGGACTGAGGAAGATGGAAGCGCTTGATCGACGAGGCTAAAGTCCGACTGCAGCTTGTCTGGCGTAGTAAGTAAGTAAGTAAGTAATGTGATTTCATAGGTTTTTATGCAACTCAAGAACTGATCTTATGTTTATTTTCTGCTTCATGTCTCGCCTTAAAAGACTCCATATGGATCCTTGGCTATGTTTATAATATGGAAAAGACGTTTATGGATGCCAAGTGATAGCTCTTAATAGACTAGAAAAGTAGAAAAGAGAAAGACTCCAGTAAAGCAATACCACAAAACACGACGGGGTCGAAGGTTATACACTGATGAGCTCAAACACTATGACGACGGACTTAATTCGTGCCGGTCCACGTATTGCCCACAATACACAATAACTCTTCTGAAGCCAACACGCTTTTAAGACCTCTTTTTTTTGGCCTTTGTGCTACTTTCGGTAGTTGTCAATGAGGATACTCAATCTGCCATTCATAATTTGGAACTCGCCAGCCATTTTTTTATGTTAAATTTCATTTTAACCACAGTCGTCACATACTATAATAGAGGACATAGTCCTGTGAGTCACGTAAATTGTATTAAACATTTATTGTGTTTTTGTGGAATAACAGCTCAGAAAGCAAGCCCGCCGTTTGCTACACGAGTGTGGACGACACACTTTGAGGCTGCAGCCAAACCAGCCAGAGTGCCGGACCAGTAGGCGTTAATTCCGTTCGCAGTAGCTACGCACGTCTGATTCGTCTCTTTGTCTTGAAGTACTTCTTTGTTGACATTAAAACGTACAGATATGCTGCAACATTGGTAAATATTTACTGTAGCTGAAAATGCATTCATAATGAATTTTCTCTTTGCAGCGGTGTGTGCGCAGATGAAACATTCTGGCAGATTAAAACTGAGTGCCGAACCGACTCTCGAAATCGAGACCTTTGCTGTTCATCGGCAAGTGGTCCGCCAAGTGAGCTACCCAGGATAGACTCACGAGTCGTAAGTCGTGCTTTGGCAGCTCAGTTTGTAGAGCACTAGCCCATAAAAGGCAAAGGTCCCAACTTCGATACTTGGTGCAGCAAACAGTTTTAACCTGCCACGAAGATTGATAATGCGTTCCTCCACATTTATGATCATTTATACATTAATTCAATGTAAATTCATTAAAATGTAATGTGAAATATTTGATTTTATGTTTGCATACATACATATAAAATCAGTGTCGTAGTCGGCACCGGCGCTGTTGACGAGGATGTCGACTCCATTGAGGTTCTCCCTAATCCACTTGAAAGCTGAGAGGATACTTTCTTCTTTTCCCACGTCTCCCTGAAGAGCGTACAGTTTGCCCGGCGACCCCTTCACTTCAAGAGCCTAAGAAAAAACAGAAAGAATGATTTTAAGTGCTTCATGAGATAATAATGTCAACAGTGATATGAAACACGGCACTGATAAGTTGCTCTACCACAGAATCAGCACCACTGTAGGTAGTCTGCAGCTGCGTGACTCTTCGGCCCTTTATGTGGACACTGTGGCAGGTGGCGTACCGGTTTTAACTGAGAGTCAAGTAGACGAGATTGGAAAGAAGAATGGGAAAATCGTTGTGCTGTTTAACTCTTCATATTGTTGTGGCAGTGGCCTCTGCTACAAACACCGCTGTTCACGAATTCAAACAGAAACCTGACAAACTAAAGTTAGTGTGCCATTGACCAACTTAAATACTGCTACCGCGAATAGCGCGAGGAAAGAATGGTTGTCGTTACGCCTCTACATTGACTCTAATTTCTCGAATTTTCTAGTCGTGGTCATCACGCGAGATGTACATGTTGTCAAACTCTTCCTGGAAAGCGCTTTCTCTAAATTTCAACCAGCAAACTCTTTTAACGTCCTCCAATGGAGTTTGTTGAGCATCCCAATAACGCTCTAGCGCCGACTGACAAAACAGGCAGCTCTTCATTGGATCATCCCTATCTCTTCTATCAGTCCTACCTGGTGAAGACCCAATATTGATGAAAAATGGTCAAGAACCGGTCGAAGAAGTGTATTATGAGCCACTTCCTTCGTGGATGAGCTATATTTCCATAATAGTATTGGTTAAAAACAGTCTTGGTTGCAATGTGACTCGCTCCTGTGAACGGGAACGCGTTATGCAGATCTTGGTTCCTCTCGCGTCCAGCTAGAAAAGATAACCTGAAGATGCCTAAATAAGGCGAAACGCGTCGTTGAAAAATAAAAAAAAACTAAAACTGCAACCAAGACTGTTTTTAACCAATACTGTTAAGCACTGGTTTGCTGTATGCCACATACGGATTGGAAGAATTTCTATATTTCCATAAGATTCTTGCTGTATTCTCTCTCAAATCTGTTTTTACTTCAGTTTGTTTTAAGCGATCATTCCACTAAACGTCGCTCTGGATAGTTATTCCTAAATATTTTACGGTAGATGCCGTTCCCAGCAATTTCTCGTCAATAGTGTAGTTGTACAGTAATGGCTTTCTCTTCCTAGGTATGCGCAATATGTTACATTCATTTGCGTTCACATTCCACTGCCGGAGCCTGTACCATTCATCAATCCTGTGACGATTCTGCAAATCGCTACTGTCTTCTGGCGTTGTCATTTTGAAATAGACAACCAAATCGTCTGCGAGCAGTCTTACAGAGCGTACGACGCTTTGTACTACATCACTTATATACATTTTAAACGGTAACGGTCCAATGAACGTTGCAGCTTTGGAAATCAAAATGGTTCAAATGGCTCTAAGCACTACGGGACTTAACATCTGAGGTCATCAGTCCCCTAGACTTAGAACTGCTTAAACCTAACTAATCTAACTACATCACACACATCCGTGTCGAGGCAGGATTCGAACCTGCTACCTTAGGAGCAGCGCGGTTCCAGACTGATGCGCCTAGAACCGCTCGGCCACAGCGGCCGGCTTTTGAAAATCCTGATCAGTGACATGTAGAGGATTAACACTATGTCAAAATTTGAGTGTGGTCAGAAGTTAGAATACCACAAATTATTGAACCAATTTTTTTCCGCCAAATACATATTTATTAAGGTCGTAGTCTGATGTTTTAGGATCTGGTGTACATTTTGGATGCTCAAGAAGAGTGGTTTGGAGGCCGCCATGTTACTCCCTCAGGTAATTTTTAGTTGCCTCCTGAAGAGTGGGTGATTGCAAGCAGTTAGTTAATCTTGCTTCTAAATGGAAGCTAAAAACGTTATTTGCAAGGAACTTAAATTAATGTTACAGCGAGTTTATAAAAGCTTTGGTTTATTTTCTTTGACTTCACAGCACAAATAAATTTTATTTCTTTTCCTATGGAAAACATAATGTAATGTAACCACATACATTCAGATAAATAGGCATCTCTCGAGGAAGTAGAACAATAGGTAGATGCAACATGACAAATAGGGGAGATTCGGTGATCGTTCAGTGCCGAGGACAGTGTGTTCCTATTTGCCTTACACGTCTCAGGAATGATGAACTGTCGAGTCTCTTGCCAAATACATAAAAGGAATAAATACGGATTTATCGTGATGAAGTGTTTGAATATATCTGGGTTATTAGTAACGATATCTTCAACAATGGAACTGTGAAAGAGTGTATTCTCCGATCTACTAACGTAAGGTAGTTATCATATAAGCTTTAATTGGGCCTCTCGGGGGGAACTAGAAAACTGTCACTTGCAGTATATCAACACATTTTGTGAACCTTGCGGTGGGTGATCGCCCATCACTGTCGACTCTGTGTAAACAGTATGCTACACAGTTCTGAAGAATGATGAACTGTGGCGTCTCTTGCTGAAACGCTGAAGAATAGCTGTGGATTTATCGTGACAATATACGGAAATAAGTTTATACAGTAATAGCCCCTCCTACGCAGAAATATGTGAGAATTCCTTCCGAAAGGATTTGCTGAACCGTCCCTCGTATTCTTGAGGAAGGACCTAAATGTAGTTAGGAGTGTTCCACAGACTGACCTTGATCAGTTCCACCCTCCTGGCGAGGCCGACCACATGGATGCCGTTCTTTAGCAGCTCCTGAGCGATAGCGGCGCCCATGCCGGAACTGGCGCCAGTAACCAAGGCCACGCGGCCAGCGTACTTCTCGATGCCCATGTCTGATGCTGCTGTCTACTGCTGCTGTCTAATGCTGAGCGCCTCCTCTAGCATCAGTGGTTGTTATTTATAGTGGTGGGGGCGGAGCACAGACGCCACACACTACTACGCCTCCCACTTCAGCAGATTACGCCGCCAACGTCACGTGACCACGTAGTAAAGATAAGACAGGTGTGAAGTCTATTCGTACCGTACAGCTGAACTTCGAGATTTCTGTTATTTATCGTTGCATCGTTTGCCTTTATCGCCGGCCGCGGTGGTCTAGCGGTTCTAGGCGCTCAGTCCGGAGCCGCGCGACTGCTACGGTCGCAGGTTCGAATCCTGCCTCGGGCATGGATGTGTGTGATGTCCTTAGGTTAGGTAGGTTTTAGTAGTTCTAAGTTCTAGGGGACTGATGACCATAGATGTTAAGTCCCATAGTGCTGAGACCCATTTTTGTTTGCCTTTATCGACAAAGTAATTACTCTCGACAGCCAAACGAGTTATGGCGTTCGGTTATTTGCACAGGTCAGCAAGCTACTTGCGTGGGATCAATAGTTTCTTCGTAAATTAAATTTGTGCTAAATCTGTATATTACTACCTGAAGAACCCAGAATTTCTCTAGTATTCACTTTGCCAATTTTCTGTTAGAAACGAAAACAAAAAACGAACAGTGTTCGTTGGGGCCGGCCGGAATGGCTGTGCGGTTCTAGACGCTACAGTCTGGAACCGAGCGACCGCTACGGTCGCAGGTTCGAATCCTGCCTCGGCAGGATGTCCTTAGGTTTAATTAGTTCTAAGTTCTAGGTGACTGATGACCTCAGAAGTTAGGTCGCATAGTGCTCAGAGCCATTTGAACCAATTTTGTTCATTGGGTTGTATCAAAGATAAGAGCAAAAGTCCTGGAAAAGTGTGCCTCGAAAGCAATACTCGCTGATGAACGAACGACCCATGCTATCCTATAATAACCTTCTTTTGACACTACAGGTGGCGTAGATACCCTGCAGCCAGCTTTATCAAAGAATCTCGAATTTACGTGAAAACGCCTTGTAACGGTTTTTACATTGCAAATATTCCACCTTCACTGTACTGGGACAAACATGCAAGAGCGCACCGCAAGGGCAGTGGGTAAGAGCCACTATTGTGTGTTTAATACTCTGTGGACCGCTTGGTCGCACAGCGTTAGGACATGACATTCTTTTTAGAGGCACAGTAGCGAGCGGTTGAATTGTAGAGAAGAAGATCTGATATTCGTGAATCTGAGGGAAACTGCGTGTAATACTTTATTATGATACTGAAAACTTGACTGTAAAGCTATTTTCTGGACTGTACGGATGGACAAGGTTTTTGGAGGAATATTTCAAGGTAGTCAATGAAATGTTTTTTTGTCCCTCAGATAAATAATAATATTCATGGTTAGCGTTAAATTCATCTCAATGTTTTTATTATATCACAAATAACGCAAACATTTGTAAATTGCGTAATGAGTGATTTTTCTAATTGTTAGACTCTGATAATGTTGTACAGTCTCTATAACGCTTTTCTTTAAAATTTAGCACTTCTCCATCATTCTTAGTAAAGTTTTAAATTTTTGACGCGTGATCATTGCCCCTTTCGCCACTCGCAGCTCAGGTTGTCTTTGACAAGGAAAGAAAAATTTACTGATGAGTAAATTATTTTTCTTTAGCCGCCGCATTTGCTGATCTCAATTTCCTTTCGAGAACGTCAGTACGCAGACACAAAACACTAATTTTGGACAACTTGCTTGTCGAGAAGAAGCAGCGATTAGTATGATTAGTCAGTTATTCAAAAACTGTCTTAATCGCATTTATTATTATTATACCGCCAACCGGTTTCAACCCGACGTAGGGATCATCTTCCATTGGACGACTGCTGGAGGTGTCACTCCTGTCTACATAACGGCAGTCGACCAATGGAAGACGACCCCTACGTCGGGTTGAAACCGGTTGGCGGTTTAATAATAATAAATGCGATTAAGACTGTTTTTGAATAACTGACAAAACACTATGCTGAGCGTGAGGGAAGTCACCTTTTTTTTTTCATTGTCGATCTCACTTTGAATTCTTCTGAGTAAACAGTACATAGGCTGAATTTTCAGGTGTTGTGCTAACTAAGCAGATTAATTTACGGTGAGCCATGTAGGTAAACTTAGACTGTTATTTTCTTTATAGTTTAGCATTATTGTATTTTGTAGAGTGTTATTTTCTTTAGAACTGAGCACTATTTTATTTTGTGGATATTTCAGGTCTGACATTGCACTTCATATAGGAACTTTCATAACGTACTTCAGTATTGAGTTTCACTTAAATAATTTTCACTCAGCATACAATTAGTTTATTTTGAGATTTAATTACGCTGATTGTCATTATTTCAGATTCAGCATTACTATGATTAAAGTTTTGTTTCACGTCGCTGTTCGCTAGGGCAATACAGGGCCAGCTAACAGTCAGTGTTGCTCAGCAGTTCAATACTTTGTCTTAAGGATGCTGCACACAAGCAGAAAGTTTTTGAAAGACAGTATTCAGTATTTCAAATGCATATAAATCTCATAGAAAGCTTACAATCTGGGTGACCTCAGATTCCGTCCAATACACATGGAGCACCACGCTCTGGTAATGTATATATGTTATCGCTGGCAGTGGAATATGTCACTGTCCTTAAAGTCTTAGCCTCATGAGTAAGGTCGGATGTGCTGGGACGCCATGTTACTGGAGATTCTCGAGCTATCTACAACTTATTAAACGTTTGTTATCAGTACCGTCTAAGAAGCTTAGAAATTGGGTGCTACTCAGTCGTGAATAAACTACACAACTTCTCTTTCGCAAAGGCACAATTCCTGTACACACATTGATACTAAAGCGAAGCTGATGTCTTGCTTTCGTGATTGGTAGGGGATTATTATGTGACTACATGGGGCTTTTGTGCTCCTATATTGACATGTGGCTTTTCTGCTGCTGTATTGTCCGACTCTTTGTGAGACCCGCCAGACTAGCCGAGAGTACTAACGCGCTGCTTCCTAGACTCAGGTAGGCGTGCCGGCCCCAGATCGAACCCGCCCAGCGGCTTAACGACGAGGGCCGGTGTGCCAGTCAGCCTGGATGTGGTTTATAGGCGGTTTTCCACACCCCAATAGGTGAATACTGGGCTGGTACCCATGTTCCGCCTCAGTTACACGGCTCGCAGACAGAGTAACACATTCGCACTATTCCTTGGATTCCACTAGATGCAGACAATTGGTGTACACTAATTCCTTCCCGGGGGTACAGGGTGGCGACAGGAAGGGCATCTGGCTACACCTTAACATTAGCATGCCACATCCATTTAACCAGTAGACCCCACAAGTCGGGATAAATGCTTGGAAAGAGAGAGAGATTGTCCAACTCTGTGTGAAATCCACTTCATACGCAAAATGTCAGCTGTGTACTGCGGTTGTCCATTGCTTGTTCTTACAGTACATTGACAGTATTGTAATAATGATCTTGTAGCCTGAAAGCCCAAAAGCTTTGTAACTGATATGAATAAATTAACTCTTTGTGCAGAAAGGGCCACGCAAGGGCCCAGTTTGTGCCTTGAACAGCTCCAAATCACTGCACACTTGTTTCAAGATCATCCCATTACAACAGTGGCTCCAGAAATTTGTGAACTGTGCGAGGTCTAACATGATCATCAAGTTGCTGTTTCAACTTCTGCAACCTCTGCACCTGAGGATGCCATCCGGCGTGCAGTCTATTATCGTCGTAGAGTAGGTGCTCTTAGAAAAAAGTGTTCCTAGACTGTTACCAGAAATGCTCCTCCATGATACTGACGAGAGGGAGATTGAATTAGTAATTAAATCACTAACGACCAAGAACTCTCAAGGATATGACGGGGTATCTAGCAGAATACCGAACTATTGTTCTATGGATGTTAGCCCAGTACTTAGCTATATCTGTAACTTTTCCTTTAGGAGTGGTCGGTTTCCTGACCGATTAAGTACTGGGTAGTGAAGCCACTTTATAAAAAGGGAACAGGGATAATGTTGACAATTTTAGACCTATTTCTATGCCATCGGTGTTTGCTAAAGTTATCGATAAGGTTGTATATACAAGGTTACTGGAGCATTTAAATTCACATAATATGCTGTCAAATGTACAGTTTGGTTTTAGAAATTGTTTAACAACTGAAAATGCTATATTCTCTTTTCTCTGTGACGTTTTGGACGGATTAAATAAAAGGTTGCGAACGCTAGGTGTTTTCTTTGATTTAACGAAAGCTTTTGACAGTGTTGACCATAAAATATTACTGCAGAAGTTGGACGATTATGGAGTAAGGGGAGTAGCTTACAACTGGTTCGCCTCTTACTTTAAGAATAGAAAGCAGAAGGTAATTTGCGCAATATTGAGAGTGACAGTGATGTTCAGTCCCAATGGGGCACTGTTAAGTGGGGCGTTCCCCAAGGGTCGGTGCTGGGGCCATTGCTGTTTCCTATTTATATAAATGATATGCCTTCTGGTATTAGAGATGATTCAAAAATAGTTCTGTTTGCTGATTACACCAGCTTGGATCTTGTGTGTAATATTGAAACAGTATCAAATAATGTAGTTCATGAAATAAGTTCGTGGCTTGTGGATAATAATTTGATGCTAAATCACAGTAAGACTCAGTTTTTACAGTTTCTAACTCACAATTCAGCAAGAACCCGTATTTTGATCAGACAGAATGGGCATATTATGAGCGAGACGGAACAGTTCAAGTTCCTAGGCGTTTGGATAGATAGTAAGCTGCTGTGGAAAGCTCATGTTCAGGATCTTGTTCAGAAACTAAATGCTGCTTTATTTACCATTAGAACAGTATCTGAAATAAGTGACAGTTCAACACGAAAAGTAGCCGACTTCGCATATTTTCATACGCTTATGTCGTATGGTATTATTTTTTGGGTTAATTCTTCTGATTCAAAAAGGGTATTTTTGGCTCAAAAACGGGCTGTTCGAGCTATATGCGTAGTAAGTTCGAGAACCTATTGTCGACCCCTATTCAATAGTCTGGGAATTCTGACATTGCCCTAACAGTATATATTTTCTTTAATGTCGTTTGTTGTTAGCAATATTAGCTTATTCCCAAGAGTTAGCAGCTTTCACTCAGTTAATACTAGGGAGAAATCAAATGTGCATGTGGAATGCACTTCCTTGACTCTTGTGTAGAAAGGAGTGCAGTATTCTGCTGCATCCATTTTCAATAAGCTACCACAAGAACTCAAAAATCTTAGCAGTAGCCCAAACACTTTTAAGTGTAAACTGAAGAGTTTCCTCATGGCTCACTCCTTCTATTCTGTCGAGGAGCTCCTAGAAGAGCTGAAAAATTAAACAAATTCCGGTGTTACACTGTTGATTTTCTTTATTTAAACTTACGACTTGTCGCCTGAATATGTTTCTTATATTTCATTTTATCTGTTTCTACTATCGTGTTATAATTTCATGTATTGACTCGTTCCGTGACCATGGAGACTTCTCCTTAATTTCGTCCCACGGAACAATAAATAAATAAATAAACAAATAATGTTACATGAACATGAGCAAATTTGCAGAACTGTGTATTGCGTACAGCAGAGGACAATTCGGATGCCAGCGTCGAACATCACTACTCTCTGATTTCGGTTTTTGAGGAAGAATGGTGTGCCGTTCGACAAACAGACATTCAGACGCCTTATTGAAATTATTTCCTGTAGATTTCAAGCCTGCATAAAGGTGAAGGATGGACAGCCCCTGTTAATGTCCGCTGTTAACGTTGTTCATCCTACATGGAATCACTAAAATGGGTCTGAGCCAGCATACGCTGAGAAAAATGCCTAACGGATGGCTGATATAGGAGGGTAAATAAAGTACTGTCTTTTTTTAGATACTGACAAATGTTTCTGAAGTATACATGTCTTTTCATTTCTCTCAATAACGTATTTCGTACGCCTATCAAATTTTAATTTATTTTCGTGCAATTTGAGCCGTGCGCGTGTTGGAATCGATTCTTCCCGGTCATGAAACTTTTTTGCGTTTCCATGCGACAGTTTGCTCGGCGTCTCACGAGTGGGTGCGGAGTCGCTAGCCGATTTCACTTAACAACACGCGCCCCTCCTGCTCCACGTGGGTCGGGCCTTCTGTTTAGAAACTATGGTCGCTCACCGAGGACGGAGGTCCTGTTCGTCATGCTGTCGGTGGTTGTGGAAGAAGTGTGCATACGACAGCTGGAGAATTATTGCTTCCTTCAGCTTGTACAGTCGCGTGTTTGCGTTTTCGAAGGCGGTACGCTTCTCGTTTTGTCTGCCTTACTTGTGGATGCTGCCGTGCCAGTATTGACATACAGCTAAGCATGGGCTTACAGCTCAAGTGTTATGGCTTCCCTCTGCCTTCATGGTAGTGCGTTTGCCTCTTCGGATCCTGTGCGTTTTTTAAAATAATTTTTGCTGCCTTTGTTGTGGATGCTGTGCTGTTGGGATTAACTTGGAGCCAAACAAAGGCGTAAAGAGAAAACGGTGATCACCTCAGTTACGTGTAGCTAAAGGACGTAAAAGGCTGTTATCATTCGCGAAATGCCATGTTCGTTGAGCGAAATTCACTTTATGTTTTCCTGTAGAACGCTGCTTACCTTTCTCCCCGATGAGGATTCAATTTGCTGTAGATCTTTTTCAGCGTTAACAGTTCACGTCAGCGTTATTTTGAACTTATCTGAAAACTTAGGAGCCTGTTTGTAAAGGGCAAACAGAATTTTATGTTTTAATACTGATCGTTCCGTAAAATTGTCGTTTCTGCAGTCATCTATTTGCAAGCTTTTATTTTACACCTCAAGAGTTAAGACCGCCAACCGTTTTCCATAATTCCTTTTCCTTTAAATGTTACAGTAATTCCTCTAATTCAAGATCGCTGTGGCGAGGTAGGCAAACTTGAATTGTTTAGTGAAAACTTGTGGCATGCAATTTGTGGTTTCTGGTTTTAATGTTACTGTGTTTATGTTTTAGATCTGAAGGGGAGCTATGTCTGACCGAGCTCAAGCTGGTTGCTTTATATTACCACGTCATTTGTTTTCAGCTCTTTTGTGAGTTATTGTTTGCAAACCTGTGATCTCACTAACGTTGGTCCTGTTGCATGAAGGCCATCTAGTCAAGTCTACAAACTTTATAGATTTTGGTAAATGTTCTCATTTTCACTGTCGTAATTATTATCGAATTGTAGTAGTTGTTACAAGGAGTCTTGTGGTCTTGTGACTGTTTTTTGCCATTTTTAATATATATATATATATATATATATATATATATATATATATATATATATATATATATATATATTGACTTTGTATTTTACCACTCTCTGATCCGGACTCACTACCATTTCGCGATTAGTAGTTATCATAAAATCAACAAATATTATTTTTATGAGAAACTTCTATTCGTATTTTTAATTAACATTTTTATTTGTTAACAATAACAGAATTAAAACAAAATATCTTCCAAGATATCCGCACCAAGGGATTATGTTTAATAGACTCGCCAACTCATTCAGTTACTGGCATTCTATTTGAATAAACTCGGAAGTAGTAAATAGCGGACAGATATCTTTTAAATTTGAAACGCGATTTTTACGAGAGTCTTGAGCATTGCTTCGCATTCCTTTGTCACTCGCATTCCTTCTGGTCACTCGCCTTAAGATCGTATAAAAAGACAGGGCGCTTAATAAGTACAGGCCGCTCTGGACACAAGCATTGTTTCCAGACATACTCTCTGCTGATGCTTTTTTCTAATTTTGACCCATACTATCTCCTATAAGGATAAGGGACACTTTTGGTTAAACACGCAATATAAGATCGATTCGTTATCTGCGATGCAGCACTAATGCTAAAATAAAGAAGGCAGCTGAGACCAAAGGCAAAGGAGATCTGCATTCTACCAATCCTTATGCTTCTTGATCAAACAAACAGCATCTAATCCACTTTCCCAAGAAACAGATTTTATTGTATTTTTATAGTTATCCCATTCCTGCACAACAGAAAATTTTCTCTACCTGTAACGACATCATCTTTAAGCATCCTATGTTATGTGATGTTATGTGTAACAGATTACCTTATACTAATATCCTTTGTATTTATCTCTGCTTTTCACTCCCCTTTATCTTTAGTTAACGTCGTTATCATTCACTTTTATGAATATTTCGTATCTTTCGTTTCACTTCACTAAAACCCATGGAATTTTCATGTAGCCCATTTCCTCCTTTATCCAGACGTTTAACTTTCCTTCTACGTTTATCCCTTGAGGCCAGAAAAACATTGAATTCATATGCTTTACTTCACAATACATTTTTGACTTGGCCCAGCCCGGTAAATACGATCTAGGTCAAGTTTAGCTTCCTAGATTTTGAAACTTCCTGGCAGATTAAAACTGTGTGCCCGACCGAGACTCGAACTCGGGACCTTTGCCTTTCGCGGGCAAGTGCTCTACCATCTGAGCTACCGAAGCACGACTCACGCCCGGTACTCACAGCTTTACTTCTGCCAGTATCTCGACTCTGGAAACTTCCTAGATTTTACAAAAAGTTAGATAATTCTGATTTTAATATATGTGACAATGGTGTTACATGCCGTACGTTGCACAATATTTTGTAAGTTCTTGATGTAAGACGCTTTATCTAGAGTACGATCGAGGGAGTGTCTCGTTTATCTTTTACGTGCTATCTTGTTTTTCTACTCATCCTTTAATTAGCTTCATAGAGTGCCACGGTAATCACTGCTGCAATACCGTTCGTAAGTGGGCTCATCATTACACTTTTCTTTGTCGTTCTTCAATTACTGGAGTATAAATCTATATTTTTATTACAATTTCCATCTACGTTTTATCTTTAGCTAATTCACTTCCAAGCACACAATACGTTTCAGCAAACAGCCATCGTCAGATACCAATGGGGGCCCCAGGTACAAACCCAGTTATGTGACCAAAAAACAGAAGCTGAGGCACAGCCTCCTTCTCGTACAGTTTTTTTTATTGGATGCCTATGTTGTATCCATCAGACTGCCAAAATGATTCTAAGACGTTTAAAATGAGGTGAGAAAACATGCTGGGGTTGCAACACCGACCAAATCTCAATCGGTTGCAGAAGAGAACAGAACTTAAAGGAATAATGAGCGCCGCAAAGGGTACGGTGCAGAACCGGACATGTCACCTTGCCACACGTTACACTTTATAAAGGTTGCTCTTTTGGGTAGCCTGTGACTAAACTGTTTAGTTTGGCATTATTGGAGAGTATCTCGTATGTTTTTGGTTCTACTACATGGTAGTAGGAATGACAGTACGAGAGGACGTTGTTTTGTGATAAACTGACCGTCCAGCGTCCTAATCCCATTGTTGATTTTAGAAGTTTTGTAATAGGACAGCCCAAAATGGAGTACTTCTTTTGATGAACATGTCGATAAGCCCGGCGAAAATAGTGCTGTCAGCAGCATTAATCGTGACAGGGAAGAGGTCAAGTCAAATTGCGGTTCCATGAAGACGAAGAAATATAGAGCAATGTGAACGAAATGTCGAGAAAAATAAGAGGTGAGGAAGACCACTTTTTATAGCAATAATCAAATACTACAACTTTCATATTGTTGGAATTATTGACCTACCCACATAACATGTTATTCACCTCTTTGTTGCTGCGTAACCTCTCCAAATCTAAAATATAATTCTCCCTTCAGAAACATTCCTCGATAGTACAGTGTACTTGAAAACAGAAACATTCAACTTTTGATTGCTTTCACATATTTGTACAACTAGCATCTGTTGGATGTCAATTCATTTTTATCTATCTTTCGGTAGCAACCACAAGACTTTCCACAGATGCTGAAGTGTAAACATTCTGCTAAAAGGATGGAATGTAAGGTTCAAATGGCTCTGAGCACTATGGGACTTAACTTCTGAGGTCATCAGTCCCCTAGAACTTAGAACTACTTAAACCTAACTAACCTAAGGACATCACACACATCCATACCCGAGGCAGGATTCGAACCTGCGACCGTAGCGGTCGTGCGGTTCCAGACTGTAGCGCCTAGAACCGCTCGGCCACTCCGGCCGGCGGAATGTAAGGAACTCTCTTTGCAGGACGTATGACACACCCATGAAAAGTTTTATGGAAAAAGGTAACCGAGACTGGCAGTGCTATTTTGGCAGGTGTAGTCCTTTTAGTGGTGCGGTTACGACCATGCACAAAACATCATATCGTAATGTTTGTGACGTGCATGTGGGAAGACTGTTCGAAGCAGATAAAAAACAATGAGCACACTGATTTGTGTACACACTAAGACACTACACATAAGATATATGCACTTGTACTCATTACACAATGTATTGTTGGTAAAAGGCAACATACATACGGCTATTCAGGTTTCAAATCAAACCGTTTAACATTCTCAGAAAAAAATGTTTGCCACCGTATGCCGATAATCAATGTTGGCGGTGCATGCATTCCTCACCAATACATATTCAAAACAGTAAAGAATCGTCTGCGTAGTGTTGCACTGAATGCAAACGGAAAGAGAATAAAATTGTAAGTAACTAATTACAGGGAAGGAAGGACACAGTTGAGCTTCACTACGTCTTAGCCAGGAGGTCTAAGACAACATAATTTACAACATACGTAACAGGGCAACAACAAATATGCCTATGTTCATCTGTGAAAATGGACTCGATAAGTAACCTGAGCTATCAGTAATAGGAATCTAACCTGCATAGCACTGTATGCGTGTACTTTGACTGTCATTTAAGCCCTAAACTCATCGTTACATTAAAAACTTAAAACTAACATTTGGATAAGCTATCTGACTGCGTATTTGAATATGAAAAACTACAGGAACAAATGAACCTGTAACTATGAATACCTAAGCTATCTGACTGCGTTTTTGAACTAGAATTTACAAGTGATACAGAATCTGGCTTGTGCAACAGAATTTACCGGATCAGACTACATGGCATGTTGTGGGGTGTCAGTGTCTCTCTTTTGGCTCTAAGTTTTGCACTCACCTCGTTAGGTGACTGCCTTTTTCCATGTGGTTTACAGCAATTCGCAGCAGCATGCAGCGGCAGCGGCTAAAGTTTGTTGTTACTGAGAATGACTTGAATAAAAGGAAGTTTTTTTGGGCCCTGTTAACTACTAAATAACTTGTGAGAAGGAATTTCATAATTAAGTCCATTTAAAACTTCAGAAATCATCATGATCAGTAATAGACAATGACAATAACAATGGCATAAGTATCAATAATAGCTGAGTGCCAGATTAAGAAATTATTTCAATTTCAAAGTTACATTAACATATAATAACCACAGCATATTTATTAATTAGATGTGGAAAATAATTATTATTATTTTGAAGAAAAGGAGGCTTCTTTAAGTGACAAGCAAAGCATGGAATTATTGCAAACTCCGACTAAAAATCACGAGCCTAACCCTGCAATTGCTTTCACGCTATGCTTGCGAATTTTACCCTGAATTCTATCTTCAAGCATAGTTAAGCCATCTAAATCTCTCCTGGCTGTATAGATGAAATAAGACCTTGAGTGAGGTAAGATATGCCATGACCGATATCAGGGACGTGTGACACGTGTTCTGTGTCTGAGCTCTGGACCGACACTGCTTAGCGTCGCGCTCCCCTGTTTCGCCTTCAGCTTGTTACTAGTCTCACAACAATGCTTAGAATCGCGCTCCCATATTTCGCCCTCAGATTGTTACTATCGATATCGCAGCGATTATTTATTTCCAATCTTACACAACGCAAAGAATAGCGTTAAGGTGCCTATATTGGTTTCAGTGTAATGGAGACTTCTGACACACTCCTTACACTACCAGCAGTCGGTTCGCCTGGCATTACGATGGTAGCCGGAGCAAAAAACTGAATGTGTGTTGGTAACCGGTTCTCAGATTGGAGACTTTCGAATAATGCAGTATCTTAACAGTGTATATCCCAGTAATAGTAATCAAATGTAGTGATTTCCTTTTATAGGTTTAGTGTTCCATTGTCAATCACCAATTTACGTGAAATTTCAATGTTTCTTGTTATGACACAATAAACGGCGAGAAGAAGGAATGGGCGATGTTCGTCTGCCCTACCGCAGCCACATACGGACACACACGCACGCACACACACACACACACATACACAGAAACGTTTTCTCGACAGCACGGAAATGGCAGGATTTATTCAACCACGTGGTGCAGCAAAACGACGGAAAATCGCACAAAAATTGTATTATAAAGTGAAAGTAAGAGAAGATATGAAAAATATTTATGTGCTGATCTTCGAGGTTGCCGAATGCCCTTCCTGCCACCACCCCGTACTCCCTGGGACGGAAGTGACGGAAGTGGTGTACCCCAGCTGTCTGCATCTAGTGTAAACCATGAAATAGTGCGAACGTGTTTCAAATGGCTGCGAGTCGTGTAACTGAAGCGGGACGTGGGGACCAGCCTGGTACTGTGGAAAACCACCTAAAATCCACATTTAGGCTGGCCTGCACACTTGTCCTCGTCCTTAATCCGCCGGTCAGATTCGATCTGGGGCCGGCGCGCACATCTGTCCAGGAAGCAGTGCATTAGCGCTCTCGGCCAACCTGGCGGGTGTTATGTGCTTATGAAAAAAAAAACAACAAAGAAACATAGTTAGCGAATTTGTTAATGGAGACAGCAATGCATTCCTCTTGAAACATTGAAGTGAGCAATGAATCTTTCAAATGTTACCTTATGACTAAACTTTCTGAAGGACAAATTTATCCCACAAACTCAAATGATAAAACTAATCATAATCCAAGTAATTATTAGCAGTACTTTAGGATAAAGATGTCTGTATAAGAGAAGAAGACACAAGCAAGGGTGTTGCTGCCTTCTTCAAAGATATTCACAATCGTAATTGTCTTTGAGAATTTTCCATTTTTGAAAACAATTATGGGAAAGAATGTGTAACAATTATGTTAGATAATGAATACCTACTATTTCCTAATGTTATGCGATACGATACCTGTCTATTGTAACAAACGGAGGGAAGACAGCATTAGATGACGTGGCACTTCAAGCATGACACCTGGATGATGTGGTTTGACGTTAGCTACGTTAGAGAATGCTGTTGGCTTAGCTGGCAGCTATATATGTATGTAGTCAAACTTTGTGGGCTACAGATTGCCCGAAAGAGAAGGCAGCACATCCTTACCTTGTGTCGCATCTTGAAGGTGAGAGCTGGCAGGCTAGTCATAGAGGAAAGGTTATCAGGAATATAAGTGTGTCAGCTGTACCTCCTACCCACTTCATTAATTGTCAAATTTCTCGCATTAAAAGTAGAACTGCTGTCGGTGGCCTCAGTGATTAACAGATCAGAAGTGATCTCGTTAATTACAGTCTTAGAGTTTATATTTGCATATTGGCAGTCCATTATTGTGAAGCCTTGTATATGCATTATAAGAATCTTCTGTGTAATCTCCCCAAAGCTACAGAGTGGGATATCAATACGTAAAGAGAATAAAGTGTAAAGTACAGTGTTAGTGACTACACTACAGGAAAACTGGATAATTAAATGGCATACCTTTTTTAGGGCAGATGTGCGGCAAAATTTCGAAAAAATTCGAATTTCGTTATTGCGTAAGTTATTAGATTGATTCTTTAAGAATAACATCGCAAAGTTTCATAATCCAATTCTCGGTACAAATCTGTTTCAAACAGGTTTGTTTGGACGTCTGCGCGTGCCATGCTCCCTCCGTGCTGTTCAAATGGTTCAAATGGCTCTGAGCACTATGGGACTTAACATCTATGGTCATCAGTCCCCTAGAACTTAGAACTACTTAAACCTAACTAACCAAAGGACATCACACAACACCCAGTCATCACGAGGCAGAGAAAATCCCTGACCCCGCCGGGAATCGAACCCGGGCGTGGGAAGCGAGAACGCTACCGCACGACCACGAGATGCGGACCCTCCGTGCTGTGATCCACACCTTCTCCACTCTATAAATTTTTTGTGCTTTAGTTTTTTGTTCAAAATTTTTTTTGAGCCATCAATCTTCAGACTGGGTTGATGGGGCCCGACACGAATTTCTCTCCCGTGCCAACCAACCTCTTCATCTCCCAGTAGCACTTGAAACCCAAATCCTCAGTTATCTGCTGGATGCATTCCAATCTCTGTCTTCTTCTACTGTATTTGCCCTCTGCTTCTCTGTCTAGTACCACAGAAATCATTCTCTGATGTCTTAACAGATACCCTAGAATCCTGTCCCTTCCTCTTGTCAGTGTTTTCCACATATTCCTATCCTCTCCGAGTCTGCGGAGAATCTCATCATTCGTCACCTATTTTTCCGAAAGTCAGATGGAATGTCACCAGCCTAACACAGTCTACACACCAACGTCAATGGTCGTTTTGTTGCCACCACCCCCAATAATTTCAGAAATTTTCATGGGATGTTATCTATCCCTTCTGCCTTGTTTGATGTTAAGTCCTTCAAGCTCTCTTAAATTTTGACTTCTGTTTCTTTTTTTTCTTCTACCACATCAGACAAATCTTCCACATCATAGAGGCCTGTAGTGTACTCTTTTCACCTATCCACTCTCTCCTGTACATTTAACAGCGAAATTTCCATTGGACTCTTAGTGTTACAACCCTTGCTTTTAATTTCACCGAAGGTTATTTTGACTTGCCTATATGCTGAGTCAGCTCTACCGACAATCATTTCTCATGCAGCCATTTCATCTAGGCTTCCCTGAATTTCCTATTTATTTCATTCCTCAGCGACTTATATTCCTGTTTTCTTGAATTTCACTGATCATTTTTGTACTTCCTCCCTTCATCGATTAACTGAAATATTCCTTGTGTTACCCATGGTTTCTTCATACTTACCTTCTTTGTACCTATGTTTTTCTTTCCAATTGCTGCGACTGCCCTTTTTAGAGATGACTACTCCTCTTCAGCTATACTGCTTGCTGAGCTATTTATTATTGCTGCATCTACAGCCTTAGACATCTTCCAGCGTATCTCGTCAATCCTTAGTCCATCTATATCCCACTTCTTTGCGTATTGATTCTTGCTGACTAATCTGTTGATCTTCTGCTTACTCTTCATCACCACTACATTGTGATCTGAGTCTATATCTGCTCCTGCGCACGCCTTACAATTCAGTATCTGATTTCGGAATCTCTGTGTGACCATGATATAATCTAACTGAAATCTTCCCGTATCGCCCAGCCTTTTCCATGTATATCTCCTCCCCTTCTGATTCTTGAACAGTGTATGCACTCTTACTAGCTGAAATTTATTATAGAACTCAGTTGGTCTTTCTCCTGTCTCGTTCCTTGTCCCAAGCGCATGTGATGCTGTAACCTTTTGTTCTGCTCCTTCCCCTACAACTGCATTCCAGTCCCCTTAAGACTATTAGATTTTCATCTCCATTTACATACTGTATTACCCTTACAATACCCTCATATACTTTCTCTATCTCTACGTTTTCAGCTTGCAACGTCTGCATGTATACCTGAACTGTCGTTGTAGGTGCTGGTTTGCTGTCGATTCTGATAAGAACAACCCTATCACTGAACAGATCACAGCAACACACTCTCTGCCCTGTCTTCCTATTCATAATGAATCCTACTCCTGTTACACCACTTACTTCTGCTGTTGATTTTACTCTACACATATCTGACCAGGAATCCTTGTCTTCTTTCCATTTGACTACACTGATCCCTACTACATCGAGGTTGAGCCTTTGCATTCCCTTTTCAGATTTTCTTACTTCGCTACCACGTTGAAGCTTCTGACATTCTCCACCCCAACTCGTAGACAGTTGTCTTTTCGTTGGTTATTCAATTGTTTTCTCATGGTCACCTCCCCGTTTTCAGTCCCCTCCCAGACACCCGCATGGGGAATTATTGCGGAATATTTTATCAAGGGAGAGATCATTACGATACATTTTTCAGCTGCAGGTGACATGTCTTGTGGATACACATTAATGAAGTCGTTTCCATTGTCTTCTGCATCCTCATGCCTTTGGTCATTCCTGAATCTTCCGCCCTGCCTTTAGGGGCAATTTCTCACCCCAAGGACAACAGAGTGCCGTGAATCTCTGTCCATTGCTCCGTCTTCTTTGACAAGGCCATTGGCAGAACGAGGATGATTTCTTATGCCGGATGTCTTCGGCTGCCAGTGCTGTTTATTAAGCAAAATTTAAGTGGTGGCGGGTGTAGAAGCAAGTACTGAGGACACCCTGATTATTAATCAAAGACCCTAACCCTGTACTACGGATGAGCATCGCTCAGACTTTCGAAACTAACTGCAGATACGTCTCGAAGGCTGTGAGGAAGATTATCTTTCCATGTTTCTTTGTTTTCAACGTGGTTGTTTTGAAGAGTAAGTGCTACAAACTTGTTTCAGTTTTTGGTTTAGCATATATCAACCTGTTTTGCTAGAAATGGGTCGTAACAGTGGACGGATATTACAAAAAGGCGAGGAAATGTCGAACTTAACGTGTAAAAGATACAAGAAATTTAAATAACAGTGTTACAGTTGCTGCTCCTAAGTGTGAAGAACAATTTTTAGCAATCTCACTGAGTTCATCGAAGAAGAAAATTAGTGAAGAAATTGATGATGCAGTGCCAAAGAGGAGTTTTCCAGTGGGTTTAGGTTAACTGACTAAGAAATATTTGCCCATATGATTAATGTTTCATGTACATGTGGTAGCTGTGGGTCAAAGGACTTTAAACTGTATGATAACAGTGACAGAATTGGCATTGTAAGTAATTTACATATTCTGTGTATAGTTTGTAAGTATGATGGTCAGTCTTCTGCTTTCCATGGGAAGATGTTCGAGCGAATACAACATTGTGTTACGCCTGCAGAGAATAGGCTTCCAACCAGGTGCAGTCACAATGAATATACTCGGAAGCATCGATGAAACGCGACTGGACGAAGCTCAGGCAGCAGAAGAAGAAATTCAGAAGTTAGCTAGGCAAAGGAGGCAGGGGAAGAAAATAAAGATTATGAATACGAACAGCGTTAGTGACTAGAGGTATCGTAATATTGCCAAAAATTTGAACAAAAACTTTAAATGTGATTTGCCATAAACTGACAGTTTTGAGCAATAATGTACATTTTAATTTTATCCATTGTTTTTCAGTGTTTCGTCCGCGACTGTTTTACTTTCGTAAAATGAAGAACAAACCGCCTTCAGTCACAAGTTGCGTTTATTTACTGCACTATGTACATTTTCTCAGGAACTATAAAACCTAAAATCCCGAAATTTGGCATAGTTCTTAAGAACTACTTACTGAATAATCCTGAGCAGCATTCTTACATTATCTTCTCTCTAAGAAAAGTTCTCCTTTAAAACTTGTCTATTTTTCTCAAGTGAGTAACACCAAACTGAAAAATTAATTTCAAAGCAACAATGACCTTAATCAAAAATCTGTGCCACGTGTTTTATTAGCCTCTTATCCAGATGTAAACTGTGAAATTGCAGTTTTATTGTTTGATTAATTTACGAGAAAGGTACATATAGAAACAATGATAATTAAAAATTCAAGTCCTTATAAAATTATGTCGATTCGCGAATTCAAACAGAAATTCCACAGAATATCAAGAAATATGTTGTACATAATAACCTCAAGTTTTACTATTTTAACTGTAATATTGTTGAAGATATAAAATGCGTTTTGTCCTACGTCTGTCCTTAAATCGTAGTACTCACTTAACTGCCAAAATCAGTAACTGAGTATTCCCTTCACAATTCACCGTTGTGTTTATACCTCCACATGCAGTCCTGACGAGACCACCACCAGCAAAAAGACATCATATGATAGAAGCAGGTAAGTGGATTTTAGATAAAAAAATACAAGATGTAACAGACTTGTATAACTCCAGTTACGACCTCGCTGTGCACAGTTGCTCTAGTAAAAATTGAGAATGATACTTGTCTTGCAACACAAGGGGAGGATTTTAAGTGCATCATTGCAAAAGAATCGTCCAATATCTCTTAGGGGCAAGCAGAAGCTTTGATAGACGCCAACCAATGAGAACAGTGGGTGTGTGTTATTTGGTTTGGACACTTCATGGAACTTTGAAAAAACATTCTTGTACATGGCTACACACTGAACGGATGTGGTTTTGACACTATTCTTGTGTTTTCGAGATGAGTTCGTTCAACCGACAACTTTCAGCAGTACGGTGAGATTGTAGCAAGTGAAGTTATTTGAGTTGCATTTATTTGTTTGGAATTTATGCGTGCTTCAAGGTCATGCTGAACTGCGTTCCTTTTTGTGGGTCATTATGCATTCGTACTTGTCATGGGGAAAATTACACCTCCGCTTTCTCTTTTGATCTCTGGAGACCGTATACATTACTAATTTAGCCACTATTACACATTACGTCCCTCTTCAACTGTCGGCTGTCTCTGTCAACCAACAGACGATGTCGGCCTGTACGCTTTTGTGCTGTACGTGTCCCTTCACGTTTTCGCTTCACTATTACATCGGAAACAGTGGACCTAGGGATGTTTAGGAGTGCGTAAATGTCGCGTACAGATGTATGACGCAAGGGACACCCAATCACTTGACCACTTTCGAAATCCGTGAGTTCCGCTGAACACCCCATTCTGCTCTCTCACGATGTCTTATGACTATTGATGTCACTGATTCGGAGTACCTGGCAGTAGATGGTAGCACAATGCACCTAATATAAAAAAGTATTTTTTTTGGGATGTCCGGAAACTTTTGATCACGTTTTGTATATCTATGTGGCTCCTGGTCCATGGTATATGCATCAGTGATGGCAGACGCCCTACGTGCCAACTTGAAGTGGTAAGAGGTGACGTAGAGAGCGACAGTGGGACGCTTTTGTCAGCATTCGCAGGACACACATAGCTTTGCAGCACACACACACACACACACACACACACACACACACACACACACACACACACAGTCTGTCAGTCATAATCTCCAAGGCTGAAGCAATCTTTTAATGTGATGTATCACTTAAACTACAAGAACAGTAATGCTTCACAGCACCAAGTACGTGGGAAGAGGCAGGATGGGGAGGGAAGAGGGGAGAATAATACATGATGTAACTGACCTTATTGACGGGCTAATGTAAGTTTTTATTACTTTGGATATCAGGCCTACTTGAGGTTATGTTACTGGTGACAAAGAGACAGGAAGGATGAGAATTTTACTGATCGAAACTATGGTGCTAAGGTCTGCTTTCCAAACGTTTGCAGACTGAAACGCCTTTCCTTATCGCATTCAAATACTAAACAATACGAAGAGCTCGTTCGTGAGAGATCTGTACTTGTTTATCCGCCAACATCATATTTTATGACACTTTAGGGCAATGAAGCATAATAAGAATGAGCCATTTCGAGTGAATCTTTAACGTGATGCACCACTTCATATTTCTGTAATATGGAAGAGTAAATACGAAAGGACCCAATTCAGTTCACTCGTGGTATTTTTTGTTGACAACATTGACTCTCACTTTATTCTTCTCCCTCTTCTTGCGTTCAGTACAGAGCGGTTCGGTCTCGGTTTTGATTTCCCGTTGGTGATAGTTACACGTTAACAGTGATATTCAAAGTTATGGATGGGGTTACTGATTGGGAGTTGGCTAATATGCACATCGTATATGGGTTCATTGAATGCAATGGAGGAGCGACACAATGCTACTGCAGCGTAGGTTTTGACGTGAAGGGGTACTGGATTCGGATTGGAAGTTGTGCAGACGTGGGCCTACTGCGATAAACAACTTTTATTAAACCGAAAATATCAACCACAAACAATTAACAAAATAGCAGCTTGACAAAACGTATTTAAATATGTGATCCAATTATATATCCTGAAATATGGACATTAGAACAACACAATAAATAATTATGACTTTTTTCAGCATAATAAGAAAAAAAAGTCACCCCCTCTACCGTAGACCTTGCCGTTGGTGGGGAGGCTTGCGTACCTCGGCGATACAGATAGCCGTACCGCAGGTGCAACCACAACGGAGGGGTATCTGTTGAGAGGCCAAACAAACGTATGGTTCCTGAAGAGGGGCAGCAGCCTTTTCAGTAGTTGCGGGGGCAACAGTCTGCATGGTTGGCTGATCTGGCCATGTAATACTAAACAAAACGGCCTTGCTGTGCTGGTCCTGCGAACGGCTGAAAGCAAGGGGAAACTACAGCTGTAATTTTTCACGAGAGCATGCAGCATTACTGTATGGTTGAATCATGATGGCGTCCTCTTGGGTAAAATATTCCGGAGGTAAAATAGTCCCCCATGCGGATCTCCGGGCCGGGACTACTCAAGAGGATGTCGTTATCAGGAGAAAGAAAACTGGCGTTCTACGGATCGGAGCGTGGAATGTCAGATCCCTTAATCGCGCAGGTAGATCAGAAAATTTAAAAAGGGGAATGGATAGGTTAAAGTTAGATGTAGAATTAGCGAAGTTCGGTGGCAGGAGGTTGGTTCAAATGGCTCTGAGCACTATGCGACTTAACTTGTGAGGTCATCAGTCGTCCAGGACTTAGAAGTAATTAAACCTAACTAACCTAAGGACATCACACACATCCATGCCCGTGGCAGGAGGAACAAGACTTTTGGTCAGGCGAATACAGGGTTATAAATACAAAATAAATTAGGGGTAATGCAGGAGTAGGTTTAATAATGAATAAAAAAAATAGGGGTTCGGGTAAGCTACTATAAGCTACTACAAACGACATAGTGAAAGCATTACTGTGGCCAAGATAGACACGAAGCCCGTGTGTACGGCAGCAGTACAAGTCTATATGTCAACTAGCTCTGCAGATGATGAAGAAATTGAAGAAATGTACGATGATATAAAAGAAATTACTCAGATAGTGAAGAGAGACGAAAATTTAATACTCACGGATGACTGGAAATCGATAGTAGGAAAAGGAAGAGAAGGAAACGTAGTAGGTGAAT
The DNA here is from genome assembly GCF_021461385.2 of Schistocerca piceifrons. Classification (NCBI taxonomy): domain Eukaryota; kingdom Metazoa; phylum Arthropoda; class Insecta; order Orthoptera; family Acrididae; genus Schistocerca; species Schistocerca piceifrons. The sequence continues at coordinate 850,399,332 of NC_060139.1, forward strand.
ATGGATTGGGGGTAAGAAATGAAAGAGGAAGCCGCCTGATAGAATTTTGCACAGAGCACAACTTAATCATAGTTAACACTTGGTTCAAGAATCATAAAAGAAGGTTGTATACATGAAAGAAGCCTGGAGATACTGACAGGTTTCAGATAGATTATATAATGGTAAGACAGAGATTTAGGAACCAGGTTTTAAATTGTAAGACATTTCCAGGGGCAGATGTTGACTCTGACCACAATCTATTGGTTATGAACTGTAGATTAAAACTGAAGAAACTGCAAAAAGGTGGGAATTTAAGGAGATGGGACCTGGATAAACTGGCTAAAACAGAGGTTGTACAGAGTTTCAGGGAGAGCATAAGGGAACAATTGACAAGAATGGGGGAAAGAAATACAGTAGAAGAAGAATGGGTAGCTTTGAGGGATGAAGTAGTGAAGGCACCAGAGGATCAAGTAAGTAAAAAGACGAGGGCTAGTAGAAATCCTTGGGTGACAGAAGAAATACTGAATTTAATTGATGAAAGGAGAAAATATAAAAATGCAGTAAATGAAGGAGCCAAAAATGAATACAAACGTCTCAAAAATGAGATCGACAGGAAGTGCAACATGGGTAAGCAGGGATGGCTAGAGGACAAATGTAAGCATGTAGAGGCTTATCTCACTGGGGGTAAGATAGATACTGCCTACAGGAAAATTAAAGAGACCTTTGGAGAAAAGAGAACCACTTGTATGAATATCAAGAGTTCAGATGGAAACCCAGTTCTAAGCAAAGAAGGGAAAGCAGAAAGGTGGAAGGAGTATATAGAGGGACTATACAAGGGCGATGTACTTGAGGGCAATGTTATAGAAAGGGAAGAGGATGTAGATGAAGATGAAATGGGAGATATGATACTGCGTGAAGTGTTTGATAGAGCACTGAAAGACCTAAGTCGAAACAAGGCCCCGGGAGTACACAACATTCCATTAGAACTACTGACAGCGTTGGGAGATCCAGTCCTGACAAAAAACTACCATCTGGTGAGCAAAATGTATGAAACATGCGAAATACCCTCATACTTCAAGAAGAATATAATAATTCCAATCCCAAAGAAAACAGGTGTTGACAGATGTGAACTTTACCGAACTATCAGTTTAATTAGTCACGGCTGCAAAATACTAACACGAATTCTTTACAGACGAATGGAAAAACTGGTAGAAGCCGACCACGGGGAAGATCAGTTTGGATTCCGTAGAAATGCTAGAACACGTGAGGCAATAGTGACCCTACGACTTATCTTAGAAGCTAGATTAAGGAAAGGCAAACCTACGTTTCTAGCATTTGTAGACTTAGAGAAAGCTTTTGACAATGTTGACTGGAATACTCTCTTTAAAAATCTGAAGGTGGCAGGGAGCGAAAGGCTATTTACAACTTGTACAGAAACCAGATGGCAGTTATAAGAGTCGAGGGACATGAAAGGGAAGCAGTGGTTGGGAAGGGAGTAAGACAGGGTTGTAGCCTCTCCCCGATATTGTTCAATCTGTATATTGAGCAAGCAGTAAAGGAAAGAAAAGAAAAATTCGGAGTAGATATTAAAATCCATGCAGAAGAAATAAAAACTTTAAGGTTCGTCGATGACATTGTAATTCTGTCAGAGACAGCAAAGGACTTGGAAGAGCAGTTGAGCGGAATGGACAGTGTCTTGAAGGGAGGATACGAGATGAACATCAACAAAAGCAAAACGAGGATAATGGAATGTAGTCGAATTAAGTCGGGTGATGCTGAGGAAATTAGATTAGGAAATGAGACTGTTAAAGTAGTAAAGGAGTTTTGCTATTTGGGGAGCAAAATAACTGATAATCATTGAAGTAGAGAGGATATAAAATGTAGACTGGCAAAAGCATGGAAAGCGTTTCTGAAGAAGAGAAATTTGTTAACATCGAGTATAGATTTAAGTGTCAGGAAGTCGTTTCTGAAACTATTTGTGTGGAGTGTAGCCATGTATGGAAGTGAAACATGGACGATAAATAGTTTGGACAAGAAGAGAATAGAAGCTTTCGAAATGGGATGCTACTGAAGAATACCGAAGATTAGCTGGTTAGATCACACAACTAATGAGGAGGTATTGAATAGGATTGGTGAGAAGAGGAGTTTGTGGCACAACTTGATCAGAAGAAGGGATCGGTTGGTAGGACATGTTCTGAGACATCAAGGGATCACCAATTTAGTATTGGAGGGCAGCGTGGAGGGTAAAAATCGTAGAGGAAGACCAAGAGATGAAGACACTAAGTAGATTGAGAAGGATGTAGGCTGCAGTACGTACTGGGAGATGAAGAACCTTGCACAGGATAGGGTAGCATGGAGAGCTGCATCAAACCAGTCTCAAGACTGAAGACCACAACAACAACAAGAAAAAAAATTTAAATTAACAGTTCCCCAGTAACACTAAATTTGGGGTATGATAAAGAACACGAACAGGTCAAAATATAGAATAATGACAAAATGAAAATAGTTTACAATTCACAAAGCACTACAAGCAATAATTAGAAAATATGCCCTCGAATTTCATTAGGAATTCATACGTTTATATTCAAACTAAATACCAGATCTACTAGCAGCTACATTCACCAGCTCTTCACTATTAGCACCTGTACTATTAAACAACTAAAATACTGCCTACACAAAACTACAATACTGCCCTCTGTACAATACCATATACTGTAATAATAATGATAATAATAACAGACGAGGTAACGTAGCTCTTGCTTCGAGAGGAACGTTCAACCTATCTGCAAGCAATGATAGTAACTTCGACAACACACTGTGCATAATGTCCTTCTGTGTGGGAAATTCCCGACAAATCGTTACACTCAATGCCGATCGCCTGCGCGTTTTACTGTGCACTAAATAGCATACGAACAGCATATGAATCAACATTCCACAGCTTGTCACTAAAACACACCATTAGTGCTCCTCTTGTAATACAGAACCCCTGTGCAAGTATACCATGGGATCATCATTCTCTCGCCCAGGAAAGACGTTAAACACCCTCCTGGCCTGTCTAAGTCCACACTCTATGGCCACGGTTCACGTCGATCATCAGTGGAGTCAGAAACTCACTCCTCAGCTCTCCAAATCCTCAGTAGACTTTGTGTTCCTTGGTTGTCTACTGACTGACCATGTTGATTCCTCCGTCCTCACACCTTAGCCCCTGTGGTACTCGTATTGATATCGAAACAAACAGGCCACCTAAAAAAATATGCCAAAACTTCTCTTTGGCTGCAGGCACTTGTCCCCCGAAACTCTTGTCTTCTCGCACATCAATTGGCTGAAGGGAGCACCCATATATTGAAACAGAACAAACTATGTAAACAAGCTGCGGTCATATCACAAGGTTACACATATTACTACAAAAATTAAGGAATACATGCTGCGTTAAGTCGTGGGATCTGAGACCTACATAACCCGGAATATAAATGTTCTTAATTATAACAGAGACTGAAGTCACAACCAAATAATTTCAAAAAGGTGCTTTAATGTATAGTAATCGCTATGAGTTTCGTTCCTGACTGCGTTAAAGCAAACATTAACATGAGTTTTGTCCCAATGTGTTTGGTTAGAATGATGATAAGAAATCAGGATCACCCTCAAATTTTTGTTCACTCTTTCCACAAACGATGGGTTTAGGTAATACGCCATGCTATAGACTACCTGATTCCGAATCACATCTGTCTCCCACCGTCAACTACACCAGCTCACCAATTACCTCTGAAGCTCCTGAGACTGATTCACCATACTGCTCACATGGGCGTGCCCACAAATAGCTACTACATAAGACAGTTCCTTGCGCAGGCACAGTATGACCAGCACTTCCCTAGTGGCTATATCTACAACGGGACATGGGAAAGCAAAACACAATCTCTAGTTCACAATGTAATACTATGGGAACGTAGCACCATACCTCCAAAATGACCAACCACGCTCTGCTACAAATCGTAGTGTAGGATTTGGGCAGATTGGATTAGGGTCTGGAGACTGCACGAATGTGGAGTCACTATGACTTATAATGTTTATTATCCCAAAAAATTTTCCTTGACAAATAACAAAAAAACAAATTAACAGACTAAGTTTAAATATGTAGCCCAGTTATGTGCCCTGAGATACGGGCATTGGAACAACATAATGAGTAAACTAAGATTTATTCAGCACACTAATAAATCACATCAGTAACACTTCAATAGGGGGCATCAACAAAAATAAAAAAAAGTTCACAATACTCGGCCCCTTGACAAACTATACAATAATAATAAAGTGAAAATAGCTTGCAAACAGAACCTTTTAATATAAATAATAAAGCAAGGAAGCACTTCTCAGATTCAGCTGGGCTTTCATGCATTTACATTTATAATAATAAACCTAGTAACCACTCCCTTCACGAGCTGCTTACTATTAGCAACACTACTACCCACCAACTTAAATACTACTCTCGCAAAGCTAGTAAAGTATTCTTCGTTCAGTAGCATATGCAATTCTGTTTAGACTCACAGTCTAGTAGTAACAGACGAGATGAACGTAACTCGCATTTCAGGAAAAGAAACGTACATCCAACGTGCAAGCAAACACAGCGACCTCAACACTACAGTTTTTACTCAGTCCTTCTGTGTGTAATATGGCTCGTAAATTGTTACACTCAGTGCATGCTGCTTGTGCGCTTTACTGTACACTGAAACTACTTGAATCAACTCATTCGACCAATATTCCACTGTCGGTCACCAAAGCAAACTGTTAGTGCTCCTCTTGTAACATGAAAGCCCTGTTCAAGTACGCTCAGGAATGACTATCCTCTCAGCTGGAAAAGACACCAGCTGTTCTTCTGTCAACACTCTGCAACAGCACCTCACGTCAACCGTTAGTGGAGTCGCAGTCCCGGCACTCGGTACGCCAGGTTTGCAGCAATCTCTGTACTCCTTCGCCGTCCACCGAGCTAAGACAATTGACTTCTCGTCTTCGCACCTCGATCCCAGCAGCTGTCACATCACTATCTGCACAGACAGTTTGCTCTCTGACGGCGCACTGCCACGAAAAGCCGCCAAATCTATGTGGCCACAGGCAAAACAAATGCACCACTCAATACTGCACACCACTAAGCCGAGCTGTTCTAACAACAAGAACAACAACATCGCTGTACTTTCGGTTCATCTGTGAGGTGCTACATAAATCAGTGTTTGTTGTTGAAGGTTTTGATGATTACACATTACAGCTCTTTTAAACTGTTGTGAAGATTATTTTGCCAGAAAGAAGTTAATTTTGGTAACAGTTCTATTATTAGTCTGTCAGGGGCGTTAGCAATCCACGCATCCCTATACCAAAAAATGCAGAATGTATCCCTACAGTCTGTCAGTGGGGTCCATGTTGACCCTGTGTAACATAAGCTCCCACGAAAAGCATTCTCCAAATTCCAACACAATTCACCACATTATTTATTTATAGACTGAACCGTTTCAGCCTTTGGAGACCTCCATAACGTAACACCCCAGACACCAGCAGCTGCGACAGCCGACCAGCAACCAAAACCAGGCCGCAGTTACCACCCAAAGCTCAGCAGTATCGGCAGACATGGCTCCCGCAATAAGCGCTTCCACGAGAGGTACATCACGCCGCCTTCCGTCTCGTGAGCGACTAACTTACGAATTACGCCACATCAGCACATTGCCCCCGCTTCACATGTTTAGAAGTGGTCTCCATACAGGTGGTCTTCTGCAACTGTCATCAGGTGGAAACAGCATTTAAACAACGATGACCAGTCTGTCAGAAAGTCGTCACACCTGAGTCGTCTGTGTTGGTGGCAGATAGTCCAACCTGGGCACAGGGGCACTGCCTCGCCACCTAACAGCCATCAGCCACCATCCGCCAGGATGCTGTGGTAGCCTCGCCGCCGCTACCGTCCAAGGGAGACACATGCATCGACACGCCCGTACCTCATTGCTGGGGTTTGAGGATCACCTCCCGTGTCTGCAGTCTGTCTGTTTCAGATGTGATGAACCCTGTCTGTTTGTGTTCATCAATAATGTTTTCTGCACTACCGACCATTAAAATTGCTACACCAAGAAGAAATGCAGATGATAAACGGATATTCATTGGACAAATATATTATACTAGAACTGACATGCGATTACATTTTCACGCAATTTGGGTGCATAGATCCTGAGAAATCAGTACCCACAACAACCACCTCTGGCCGTAATAACGGCCTTGATACGCCTGGGGATTGAGTCAAACAGAACTTGGATGGCGCGTACAGGTACAGCTGCCCATGCAGCTTCAACATAGTACCACAGTTCATCCAGAGTAGTGACTCGCGTATTGTGACGAGCCAGTTTCTCGGCCACCATTGACCACACGTTTTCAATTGGTGAGAGATCTGGAGAATGTGCTGGCCAGGGCAGCAGTCGAACATTTTCTGTATCCAGAAAGGCCCGTACAGGACCTGAAAGATGCGGTCGTGCATTATCCTGCTGAAATGTAGGCTTTCCCAGGGATCGAATGAAGGGTAGAGCCACGGGTCGTAACACATCTGAAATGTAACGTCCACTGTTCAAAGTGCCGTCAATGTGAACAAGACGTGACTGAGACGTGTAACCAATGGCACCCCATACCATCACGCCGGGTGATACGGCAGTATGGCGAAGACGAATACAGCTTCCAATGTGAGTTCACCGCGATGTCGCCAAACACGGATGCGACCATCATATGCTGTAAGCAGAACCTGGATTCACCCATTCGTGCACCCAGGTTCGACGCTGAGTGCACCATCGCAGGCTCTCATGTCTGTGATTCAGCATCAAGGGTAACCGCAGCCATGGTCTCCGAGCTGATAGTCCATGCTGCTGTAAACGTTGTCAAACTGTTCGTGCAGATGGTTGTTGTCTTGCAAACGTTCCCATCTGATGACTCAGGAATCGAGACGTGGCTGCACGATCCGTTCCAGCCATGCGGATAAGATGCCTGTCATCTCGACTGCTAGTGATACGAGGCCGTTGGGATCCAGCACGGCGTTCCGTATTACCCTCCTGAACCCACTGATTCCATATTCTGCTAACAGTCATTGGGTCTCGGCCAACGCGAGCAGCAATGTCGTGATACGAAAAACCACATTCGCGATAGGCTACAATCCGACTTTTATCAAAGTCGCAAACGTGATGGTACGCGTTTCTCCTCTTTACACAAGGCATCACAACAACGTTTCTCAAGGCAAAGCCGGTCAACTGCTGTTTGTGTATGAGAATTCCGTTGGAAACTTTCGTCATGTCAGTACGTTGTAGGTGTCGCCACCGGTGCCAACCTTGTGTGAATGCTCTGAAAAGCTAATCATTTGCATATCACAGCATCTTCTTCCTGCCGGTTTAATTTCGCGTCTGTAGCACGTCATCTTCGTGGTGCAGCAACTTTAATGGCGAGTAGTGTATCAACTGATTGTCTGCCTTCTTCGCCCATTCCAGCGCCAACATCCAGCAGAGAACCACCCATCCACTCCTACCCTGCAGTAAAACGTGTTAAAACAAGCTTCTCCAACAGACATCTTGCACAGTTCGCCTGTACATCCGCTAATTTTTGAGCAACCATATTCACTCATATTCCGTCTCTCAGAATAATGAATTGCTATGTACAGCAACAGCTAAAAATGCTGTTTCTCTCTAACATAGCGACAACAAACGAAAATTCAGAAACGTTAAGCCTGTGTCGGACATTGTGGCACTTGGTTCGTTAAGTTTTATCTCTCGTAAAATGTGCTAAATCCCCTCAACATAACAACAACTTGGATTGTAAAGCCCCTCTCTAGATTTTCTTTTATGTTTCTGCACCTGTTATGCAATGGTTGCCTGAGATTGCCAGAGTTTAAGGGTTCTCTAACTCCCTGCTTTCCACAGACATCTTGTATGGTTCAACTGTTAATACCTACTCTAAAATGCTTAATAGCCCACAATTGTTTATTAGGAGGATGAGTCCAACTGACAAACGCTTTGCTTTCCGATTATTGTTAAAGGACTTGGCCAATCTTATCACTGACATTGTTTGCATAAGTCGCACCAGAAATGATGTGCTCCTTAGCAATAAGAAAAAATTAAATGTTCGTTTGTACATCACAAGACCGTCTTGTGGCAGTGTCATGGTGGCTAAAAGTTATGATCATGTGAAGTCTCATGAAAAAATCGGAGAAGGGACTGTCTGTCATATTTAATAAGGAACTGCGTGTGGTGCCTTTAACAGCTACCTATGTGATAGATTCTCCAATTACATGTCTGTGAGAGACAGAGTCAAGGTGGAAGCACAGTTTCGCCTACACGGGAACAACAGTGTGACAGCAGGTGGAGTATGGGGTAAATATTGACAAGCAAACATCAAAAACCCTGTGACTCTACCATATAAGATGGAACCGACTGACATTAATATATTTGTTCTGTTGGAATAATTCTCTGGAATTCCGCAGCAGCTCTTGGTTCATCTTTGATGAATAGATTCAGCAGTAAGGTAGTAGCCCTTTACGTCTTGGAATGCTATTCAGTTTTGCAGTCAAAGTGCATGGGATAACCATTGGAGTGCTCCAGCTGTCATATGAAATCGCAGTTGAGACCATAATCTCAGGGTTAGATCCATTGTGTCCAGCACACAGACAGGCTGGTTTTGGGCCCTCAATTGGCCTCCTTCTAACCAACGCACCACCATCACTGGCATCAAGTCAGAACCAGCTTTCAACGGAAATCACAACAGACCTCCACCCTGCTCTCCAATGAGCTCTCGCTTGACACTACTCATGCCGCTAACGGCGGTGGTTCAAGGTCAGTGGAGCGCACGCTACAGGTCTTCCGTCTCGGAGATGTGCTTGGGGTAACCGATTTGTTACAGTTCGCTGATTTACTGTGGTGCCAACAGCCGCTCAAATCGCCGGTGAAGATGCGATGAGATGCGCCACCGTGCCAACATGGCAGTCTTTCCCCTCAGTCGTACCACGTGGGCGTCTTCCCGTGACCGCTGCTGCCAATGAACGTGTACACTGGCTATATTCTTGTCAAGTGTCTCTGCAACATCACAGAATGAACATAGAGGTTCCCGTAGCTCTATTACACGACCTCGTTCAAACACAGTGGGATACTGGTAATGACGTCTTTGTCGCCTTAAGGGCATTCTTAACTAACATCAACTTACCATATCTTATCTCGAAGGTAATTAGCGCCACTCTTATGAGATTGGCACGAAACTTCATTAGATATCATCTTTCAGATGTTGAAACACGCCTACCTACTTATGTTTATGTCTGACAACTCCCTCTTCGTGCTGCGTTTTTTTTCTGTCACTCTACATATCGATAATATCCAGTTTCGCGAGTGCTCTATGTTCTACTGTGTGATAGCATTGCAATTACAAGAGAAAAACAATTAAATTTCATAAATTTATCGTGAAATTCGTTGTATCTATACACTATATTAAGTATGAGCATTTCGTTTGGGTTGGCTGCAGTCTCTCTTAGTGGTGGTGTCTTTCCTTCATCTTGGTGTTCGCGTCCTTTTACCCAGCCCGGTTTCACAAGAACTACGTCTCATTCTTCCAGAGAATTCGATTTAAGGTCCACAAGCATTTCTCTTACATTTTCGTATCTGTTTGTTTCGACCTGTTAGCACCCTAACAGAACGTCTCTGAATCGGTGTATATGATTTGCGTAAAATATTCGGAACTCTTACTTTACTCTGCACGCAGGTGGACATTTACATTTGCGTATTTCAGGCCATATGTTATGATTTTATGTGTCTTATGTAGGATTTACGCCCTCGAAATTCTATTCTAGTCATACGTCGACAACTGCTCTTGGTGGACAGCATTCCAAACGTGAAAGGAGGTCAGGCAGTAATGGAAGTGAATGTTTGTGCACTAGAAACAGTAAAGTCACCACCATTAGAAATGTGTCTGTGTTGAAGTTGGAAGCGGTGACTTATATCTAAACTTGGAGTGCCTGAAATTGAGTCGCTTTCTAATTTTTGATCACAGTTATGCGTTTCACTCAGTATGGAGTTGTTTGCTGTAGTGATGCTGTCGATCCTAAGGTCAACCTAGACGTCCAGCACGAATTTGCTCTCTCGCAGGAGAGTTGACTACTTAGACGGTGGCTGCCATCGATGCAGGGATAGGCGACACGTCGCAACTCGGTGTGGTGTGCTTGATGGTGTGTTACTCCGTATATTGATTATGCATATGTCTTAGTGGTCTGTAGAGTTGCTTAATTGAAATAAACCATCCAAATAAATAAGACAATTCCCCAATACTGAAATAAAATCCGCTAGTCTAAATCCACATCCTACTTCACACAACAGTGCTAAAATCGTAGCTAAGCGTTTGCAAATAGAAACGACGTGACACGGAAATTTAATGGTTTTATAAAATGAACTGATATACGTACTCATGACTAACAAGGACGGTTTAAGCTGTGATTTATAAGTCTATGGTGGTGCTAGTAATTTATCAATCTAACAAGCTGTATTTCAACAGCTTAGTATGCATCTGGAAACTGGAAAGCATTTTATCGAGTTTAAAAACTTAACGATCATTCTCTGCTAAGGTGGTAAAGACTTTAGTAATATATGCAACTTTGAGGTGTAGAAATAACTCCCACAAACCATACATACTTTACATAACAGAATTTTCCCACAACTGTTGACGGGCATGCAATCTCTTCGCCCTTACCGTCCATTCTCTTGGAATACCGCACTACGCACGTAGTCTTCGTGAATGTCAAAACAATTAGCGGCATATACCTCCATAAACCTACCATTGGTTTGTGGCACGCAGCATGAACGCTGTATTCGATGTAAAAGGTATGCCAATACCTTTTTAAGCAGATGTTCATTCTTGCATTCCGTATTGCCCTAAACTCGTAAAGAAGACGATGGTGTTAAACTTCAATTTATAATTATAGTGTTTGCCTCTACAGAAACAAACTTTAACGGAGTTGAAATAAATGGCAAGTGATACATGCATGAGCAAAATGCGGAATATCACGCGAGATTTAGAACTGAAGAGCTTCTTAAATTGGAACGTAAACCTTAGAAGCCAACGGGTATAAATGACAAAACGTTACTTTTGGGTAAATAATGTTCGAAGTTGAGACATTTCAGAAGATTCCATAAATAATTTACAAAAAAAAAATAAAAATAAAAAATAATAAAAATTTAAAAAATTAAAAAAATTACGTGCACATTTTTGAAGATTTATTGCCTATCTCATCCAGAGCAATCAATGCTGAATTTTATCAGTAACTCTTTATTAATAATAGCAATCATTGACAAATGCGTCATTAGCAGGAACACTTTACTAACAGATAGTAACTTAATACGTGAGTTGAACGTGATTATGAGTCTTCTCAAAACCCGTTTGTAACACCCTCTCGTGTTCACTTTCTGAATAACAGTCAACTTCTTCATGATTTTGTTTAACTGGCTTCAGTGTTCTTGCAGCTTAATACTGTGTAAGTTTCTGGTAAAATTCATCATGCACTGGTGATACAAATGGAAGTAGAGTCTCTAGGTCTGAGTACTTCAAATATTTTAATCTTTAACCCGAAATATCTCTCAAATACGTGTAACTAGTAACCTGCGCTCTCGTAGACATTTTAATATTTTTTATCACATAACTCCACAATTGCTGACAAAAATAAATAGTCAACCATTTCATAGTACAAGGAGATGACATACTATTCAGCGCTGCTATAGTCTTCGTTGATTACGTTATTTAAAATAAACACCAAACATCGTGAGTATTTGTAGTCATGTAGTAGAAGTCTCGAAATTACTGTTAGTATTGTTAGATCAGTCACGATATTTCTGAGTATAATTTACAAATAGTGCAGAAATTTAAACGAAGGTAGTAATCAAATGAACTGAAAATATTAGTTCACAGAATTTCTGCACATTCGACGCACATCTTCCAACTTCATTTCAAACTAGCTAACAACATTTGGTGCGCTTATACTACTGCTTTTACTCCCCTTTCCTTTTCTTTGATACAGGGCACTTCGAACACGTCTGTCTCTTTTCCATTCCATCAGCTGGTAGACCTCTAACACGTCGTCATCAAGTAACTCTCCTATATTTGAGACTTGGTAAGCACTAGCACCAAAATCAGATTTTTGCTTTTAGTACAAGCACTCCTCGTTTTAAAGTGTTGTGTTGAGGTGTTTTTCTTGCTCTGATAGACTTTAAAAGTACCCACTTAAGATTATCTTTGCGATAAAAGACTATGTTTGCTGTGAATAATTATCTTTGGTACGGATATCAACTGGCTCTTCTTCAATGAAGCATTTTCTTCACTAGTATCACACACTGTTTCACGGTGACCCCACCTATTACAAAATGAAAATCAGCATCAAAATCGTCAAAAAAGTTATCGCCATTCCTATTTTTGTCTTCACCCATATTACGTAACTGATACTGCATGTAAGCTTCAAAATTTCGATCAACTGCAGACGTATTATTCTTCTTAGAAAATCACCCCATGCTATAATTGAAAACTAACGAATTCAAGCATATAATCAAAGCCTACGAACTTAAAAAAATTCGAAAAATCAATCCAAAGTAAAATTTGCAGGACTACTCGATTTACCTAATTATTACACGTAATGTGAAACATGTACCAAATTTGGCGCTCGGTTCTAAATAATACACTTTATCGTTAGAGTGATAAACTCAAGTTGATTGTTGAATGTTTCTTTACATATGGCAAGTATTAAAGCGCAGATACTGAAAAAGAGAGAGGGTGTTTTTTTTGCAGTTCTACAACATTCAATGTGTAACATCAGTTTTAACCTCGGTTTTTCATTATTTATTTCCAGAGCAGAGAAGCAACAGATATTTTTATCGCAACGATGTGCTTTCTTTTTATTAACATTTTGAAAATCTTCCAGCTCTTCACTGAGAGAATCTTTGAAAACGCAATCACAGAATTTTTCTCAAACCTTTCACTGAGTCCCTGAGACAATAATTTATTCACTTAGTGAGATAAAATCATTGTCAGTCATCTGGACTTTCATAAATTTCCTACTCACCTTGGCAACTTTCTCAATAACTCCAAAATCTTGATCGCATTCCACACAGGAATGACTAGAAATCACCAATTTGTGATCTGCAGATTCAGTGCGTGTATTCTCGTTAATTTAAATGCCAGAATTTTATAGTTTATTTACTTTTACGTAATTTGACCCCAGCGTTATCACTATAAGCTGAAATGATAACTGATACGGGAAATCTTCTTACATCTACAAGACAAGTGTCAATTTCTTGCCACCCACGAGCACCTCACTCTCATACCAAATGTATATTGTTGCAATTACAGAGGCTAAATCGTGTATAGCCTACAAAAATTGTAGGTCCACAGCTGCCTTGCACAATAAGCTCTTCTGCAAGAAAGCACAGGTGTATGGAATGTTTTCTGTACGTCATAACCTATTGCTGTTTGCGAATTGTTATGTTCTGAACATTGTCTTGCCCTGCCTTTTCCTTCTCTAGCTGCTTGTGCTTTGCGCAAACGTAATTTATTTTCAAAAGTTGGCGTCTGAACACTTTTTGGGTCTCCATGAACTGTCAAATTCCGCAGCCTGCCACCCATGACACAGGCAGCAGTACAAGGTGTATGGAAACCCAGACTGAAGGGCGTGTTAAACACAAATCTAGTCTCTTTAACAGGTCGTAAATTATTTTCTGCACAGAATTCTTTGTAGAGTTCATACTTTCTGGTTATATTTATCATAGGATCCAAATACTAAGAGTTACGAAATTTCTTTCCACTATAATGATTCTCAAATTTTGGAACGTTTTCATCATGAATCTTTTATTCCTGTTTTTTTTTATATGCTCTACAGTCTCTTGGCGGAACTTAAGCTGGAGATTTCTTAAACAAGACACTATTAACACGATTGTTACTTACATCCAACATCATCGAGAAAAACTTTTAACATACTCTGAATCCTTTCAGATTGCAAGTACAGTTATTTTTATATTCATGGCACCTCTTTTCGGCCACACTGGCTCTTGTACTGAAATTGAGTAGCTTCCAGCTTTCTACAGTCCAATGTTCATCAAATATTTATATTTATTGTGTTTAATCTTCATTAATATTTTTATTACATTTAAATTCACAGTTGTCAACATACAGTCTTACCCTCTTGTGTTCACGAACTTTCCCCTGCAGATCTGTATATTGTTTTCCTTCATTTCGAAGTTAGGGACATTTTTTTCTTTTCCAATTCTCTGGTCTTCTTCATCTCTTTGGCTATTCACTTCCAGTATATTCAGCAGATTCTGCATCAGATTCAAAAGTTTTATCTTCATCAGTGTCAGGAAAAGAAGTACACAGTATTATGCGTACTTTAATCTTAAAAACTTTCTGACCCCATTTCATGAATAAATGTAGTACAGAGAATATACTGTAATCTAAACACAGTGACTTAGTTAAAAAAATAGATATACATGTTAATACATGTACCCTACTTACTCAACAATAAATTATTCGTAAATTTTTTTACAGGAAAATATTTTAAAAAACATAAAAAATCCCTTACCATCACTTAAATTGAGGTTCCATTCACTTTCTCCTATTTCAGTGATTTTCCACAGATGTGCCATTGTTTTTTATAGTTTAAAACTTATATAACGTTACCGAATTTTGTAGGAAATAAAATAATAACACTGAATCACAAAGAACAACTGCACCTACACCCTTTGACTTCCATAGAAAATAAGAAATTGTCTTAGCAGTTTTCTTTTCAGCCATCAGATGTCAGCACCAGCCTGATTGTTACATGTATCTAATGGCCATGCAGATATTTGTGTTTTAATTACTGAAATTGTGTTTACCTCCAAAATTAAAAGTTTTTCACTTACACTACTTGGTCTCTAAGGGTTTATTGGACAAAGTTGTGTGGAAGTTGTAGCAAGGACTGCATTTTTTTGGAAGGACACTCAGAAGATGCAGTAAATCCAACAGCCAACATTACGCTTGTCCATCCTCTGCTGGAATATTGCTACGCAGTATTGGCTCACAGATAGGACTGACAGAGGACATCGAAAAAGTGTCAATAAGGCCAAATAGTTTTATATTATCACCCAACAGGGGACACAGTGTCACGGATATGATACAGGAGTCGAGGTGGCAATTGTTAGGAAAGGTATTTTTTGTTGCGGCGAGATCGTTTCACGAAATTTTAATCTCCAACTTTCTCCTCCGAATGTGAAAATATTTTGTTGGCGCTCATCTACACAGAAAGAAATGATCGTTGTAAAATAAGAGCAATCAGTGCCCACACGGAAAGAAATAAGTGTTCGTTTCTGCTGTGCGCTGTTCCTAGAGTGGAGTGGTTGAAAAACAGTGTGAAAGTGGTTCGAGACACCTTCCGTCAGGCTCTTAAGTGTGAATCGCAGATTAGTCACGCACAGTATATGTAGATGCTGATGAAGAGGTCCTAGGAAATAGCATGTTGTTCATAACGGTGAGTTAGCTCTTTATGTCCGCTCGCTACCCTGGATATATGTGTCTCTGTCGTTACCGTGTTCCCTATAGTTCTATGCTGCTGCCATATGAATAAAACAGAGAACTGTCATACTAGATTGCGATTGGGTTGGGAAGTTCCTAGCAAAAAACGTGTTGTTCTTAATATAGAAGGAATTGCGGGCTTTGCATGCATTCCTTTAGAAAGTATTATTACGGTTTCTAACATTGCTGCTGTCTGGAGAAGTATGCGTGACGATGTAGGTTCCTTTCCCACTGCTCAGTCTGGGCACTCATCAACGTGTAAGGCGTTGTACACGTCTGACCCTTAGACATGATTAATACATTAGAGACGTCTCAGTGTATGTGCCTGCTAACTGGGCTCCACTGTCGGACTGTATTACATGTTCCAGGAAGCCCAAGACATATATATACATCGTGATGGTATGGTTCTTGGCGAATGCAGGCAAAGACAGGAGCACGAAAGGCAGATGTAGAGGTAGTGTGAGGCCCATAATGGTTATGTAGCAGAATAGGACATCGTATATTTCTGAAATGTGAAATAGTATAGCCAGGTGTGTCGAGGTATCTGATTCGTATGAATCAATAGGAGACAGACATACACCTGCTTGCATTCTGAGCTGATGTTGTGGCACTTATCTGTTCAGGTCCGTACCGTGTAAGAGGAAGTGACTATCTTGGAAAACTTTTTTTTTAATTTATTGGCTTTTGGGACATGCCCATGCAGCCGTCTTAACAGTGTAATTCAGTTATGACCATACAAACACAAAGACAACAACGCCCATTCCTGTTGTGTAAATTACGAGGGCGTGCGTTCCTAGAAGAATCAACAAATATATTACTTGCTCCTATGTTTATATCGCGAAAAGACCATGAAGATAAAATTAGAGGTTCCAGCCCACACGCTTACCGGCAATCGATCTGTTCTCGATTGGAACAGTTATCAGAGATACATACATTCGCTTACAAGCCTGGGTCACACGACCGTATTTGTCTAAGTTATGTGCTTATGCACTTATCCACTTACATATCGTCACAATTGTTTTTCATTAAAAAGCTACTGGAATTTTCTATACTGCCGTTCTTTCTTCAGATGTTGTTTTCACTATGACCAAAAACTCGTTCTGTGTGTGGTTCCAGTAATCTACATGTGAATTTGTTGAACATCAAGTGTGCCTTGTACATACGTTTTAAATTCATATTATATTGTTTTAAAGTGATAAGGCACCTGTTATTCTACACCATCTAGCTGGAATTCTAGCGTTCGTTAGACTCAAATAAAAAACATCCACCCTCATGAAGAGGTCAGACATAAATAATTTCGTAAACGCTGCTGATTTTCAATAGTGATATCCAACAAATATAAACACAGTATGTCATTACTGCCTGGTTTGTTGAGGGAACTGCATCACTTTAGTGTTGTGGTGTGTTACATCGTCGGTTGTTGGCAACACCTCTTTTTGTCAGCTAGTACTGTGCTTGAAATGTTTTTGAAAATACATAAACGTACTGAAAGTGAGCTCCATCATTTGTGTTAAGTAACAACATGTTAACGCTTGTCTTACTGCAATCTGAATTATTCACCACAATCATTCTCATATTTACCGGCAATATCCATTCCGCCTTTCCATTGAAAAAGTGTTATCACTGCCTGTCCATAAATCCTCTACAAATTCATTGTGGAGATGGTTCATTTACCGAGTCATATTAATAACCATGTGACTTCATTAACAAATGGTCGATTTTATAGAAAAAATACAAGACTTTAACTTTTTATGTTTTTTTATTTGCTGCACATGACCCTTTTTAAGATGTTGCATGTATCTGGAAATATGGACGTGTTTACTCCTGTGCCTACATCTGGTATGGCAGTCATATATATATAATAGAGGGAAACATTCCACGTGGGAAAAATATATCTAAAAAGAAAGATGATGAAACTTACCAAACAAAAGCGCTGGCAGGTCGATAGACACACAAACAAACACAAACATACACACAAAATTCTAGCTTTCGCAACCTATGGTTGCCTCGTCAGGAAAGAGGGAAGGAGAAGGAAAGACAAAAGGATATGGGTTTTAAGGGAGAGGGTAAGGAGTCATTCCAATCCCGGGAGCGGAAAGACTTACCTTAGGGGGGAAAAAAGGACAGGTATACACTCGCACACACACACATATCCATCCACACATGCACAGACACAAGCAGACATTTGTAAAGGCAAAGAGTTTGGGCAGAGATGTCAGTCGGGGCGGATGTACAGAGGCAGAGATGAAGTTGAAAGACAGGTGAGGTATGAGCGGCGGCAAATTGAAATTAGAAATTAGCGGAGATTGAGGCCTGGCGGATAGCGAGAAGAAAGGATATGCTGAAGGGCAAGTTCCCATCTCCGGAGTTCTGACAGGTTGGTGTTAGTGGGAAGTATCCAGATAACCCGGACGGTGTAACACTGTGCCAAGATGTGCTGGCCGTGCACCAAGGCATGTTTAGCCACAGGGTGATCCTCATTACCAACAAACACTGTCTGCCTGTGTCCATTCATGCGAATGGACAGTTTGTTGCTGGTCATTCCCACATAGAACGCTTCACAGTGTAGGCAGGTCAGTTGGTAAATCACGTGGGTGCTTTCACACGTGGCTCTGCCTTTGATCGTGTACACCTTCCGGGTTACAGGACTGGAATAGGTGGTGGTGGGAGGGTGCATGGGACAGGTTTTACACCGGGGGCGGTTACAGGGGTAGGAGCCAGAGGGTAGGGAAGGTGGTTTGGGGATTTCATAGGGATGAACTAAGAGGTTGCGAAGGTTAGGTGGACGGCGGAAAGACACTCATACCTCACCGCTCATACCTCACCTGTCTTTCAACTTCATCTCTGCCTCTGTACATCCGCCCCGACTGACATCTCTGCCCAAACTCTTTGCCTTTACAAATGTCTGCTTGTGTCTGTGTATGTGTGGATGGATATGTGTGTGTGTGCGAGTGTATACCTGTCCTTTTTTCCCCCTAAGGTAAGTCTTTCCGCTCCCGGGATTGGAATGACTCCTTACCCTCTCCCTTAAAACCCATATCCTTTTGTCTTTCCTTCTCCTTCCCTCTTTCCTGACGAGGCAACCATAGGTTGCGAAAGCTAGAATTTTGTGTGTATGTTTGTGTTTGTTTGTGTGTCTATCGACCTGCCAGCGCTTTTGTTTGGTAAGTTTCATCATCTTTCTTTTTATATATATATATATATATATATATATATATATATATATATATATATATATATATATATATATATATATATATATTCATGAAGAACAACATGCATCACAATGCTAATAAATGTTATATTCTTATAAATGCATACAGAGACTGTCATTTGCATTATTACACATTTTAAACGATTGTACGCTCATCTAATAATACTTCAGCAGTCTAAATAATTCTAATTATTGCTGCGACAAGCAACGAATTGTTGCATAGATGAAGCCACTCATTAGCGGAAAATGCCACTTCATTACTATAGTATCGAAGATTTTCGAATACTACTACCGTGCTGAACTGACATACTTTCGTCATCCCTACAATACCTTGTTTATGCTCAGTGACAGTCAGACTGTTCGTTGCGTTGGACAATGACACTGAGATCTTGGACAGTGGATCCTCAGTTATGTTACCTGACCACAACGACTTATGATCTTCCACTACACATACGACAATTGCGAAAACATTCTGTTGGCACCGACCTATATGGGGAGAAATGATCATCACGACAAAATACGAGAAATCAGGGCTCGCACAGAAAAATTTAAGTGCTCGTTTTTCACGCGTGCCGTTCGAGAGTGGAACGGTAGAGAGACAGCTTGAAGGTGGTTCATTGGAACCTCTGCCAGGCAATTTATTGTGAATAGCAGAGTAATCACGCAGATGTAGACGATGTAACGTACGTAAATGTATCAGGATTTATTTTCGCTCGTCTCTGATGACTGGGAGGGTTTCGGCAGAATTTATTTGTACAGTGAAGTACCTCATAGCCGCTGGTAAGTTATTTCCTCCACTTGCATTTTTATATTGATTGCTTGCAATATGCGCAACCTATCGCTGGCATCTGAAAACAAGATGTTCCCACATTTAATTCTAAAAGGGTAAATCAGATACACCCAGTTCCATCTGTGTGACGAGTCAACAGCGAGCATTGGAAACTTGCTGTCAAATACTAATAATTATTTACATAATTTGTGATCGGAATATTTTTACGCTGCTGGAAATACTGTCACCGAACAGCTCATTACAAAATCTCTGCAACAGGTCATTATCCGGTTTCAGAAAAGAATATTTCTTTTCAGGTAGTCACATCGTGTTCAGTACGAATGTGGTGGATAATTTCGTCAGATAACTTTGCTTTCTTTGTTAAACATTTCATTAGCATATAATTGCAAGCCCTTGTATACAGCGTGATGTGTGCTGGGACACACTTCACAGTCAGTTGCTCTGCCCTGTCAACAAGGTATCTTTTACTTGCGGGAGTCTCCATCAGTCATGTTTCCATGACAGGAGATTCATTTTTGGTCACGTATCCTGGATGTCTCCATGTTAATCTCTCTTTGATACTGGGAGTTTACATTCACAAAATGATGTCGTTTAGCATTATTTTTCATCCGAGAAACATTTCATCAGATAAGTTAAAAGCATCATTTCCTTAGGTGCAGACCAGAGACACTGTCACCTAGCAATCAGTCAATGACACTCTCCACGTGTGTGTGCCGTAATACAATTGTTTATAGCGAATAATTATTTATGCCTGCGCTAAATTATTAATATTTTCAGAATGTCGGGTGGTGTGTTGCCAGGATAGAGCTTCAACATTCTGAATTTTATCTGCAGTATAAAACTTTTGTGGTAGATAGTCTATTTTGTGTTGGCATCGCAGGTTTTATTGCAGTTTCAGGGAGACTATGTAATCCCAAGCTATGTCATCATCTGTGAAGCTCAGTGGTGACGGTGTTGCTACTGAAAGAATCCGATACATTAAAATCTATGGACTTTATGACAACCCAAGTAGAAGCAGAATTAAAGCGTAAAAAAGTTATCACGTCCGAGAGAATATATTGTAACTAAATATAGAGCAAAACAATCATAAACGATCAACTGTAGAAGTTTTTGAAATGCCAAGTGTTGAGAATTACTTCTCGTAATCGACTGCAATCATCAGTTGAAGCGGAGGATTCTGTACATTCCAGTTGTTTATTTAACACTATTTAGTCAAATATTTTCAGTGCTGTCTCAACGGTTATTTTGTCTGTGTATTACCGATCTCATTTACATCAGGAAACATATACTGAACTTAACCTTTGCCTAGTTCACTTTGCTGAGGCCGTTTATTATGGCCTGACGTGGATGTTCATGATTTGATGTTTGCCTAATAATGTTTTAACGGTGGTTAGTTGTTCCAGTATCTGAAATAATATCTAGAACATTTATGGAGTTATTACTTCAGTAGGTTTAGCACATTGCCCACTACTTCCTTTATTTCCTTCGAGTAACGTTCGTCAGCTGTCAGATATCTCAAGCTTACATTTCTCACGTTCCAGCTCGTCGTGGTGTCGGACACTGTTTAGGAAAGGCACTAGAACACACCTGGTCAGCTTCGTCCCACTCCAGAAATTATGAAAGGACCACACATTGGCCATTTGCGTTGAGAAGACAGCAGAACACATTGATCTAGGAAAGGACTTCATATTGTGTAACACGCGTGAGAGTACGGAGGTTATCTTTGGCTACTTTGACAGCATATCTATATTAAGCAATTAGTACACATGCAGTTTTAAAATAGATGTTTTATTAACCTTAAAATCAGTAATTACAAAACACTGATGACAACATTCAGTGCAAAATCAGCCGTAAAATTCTTGTTGGCCGGATAATGCTGTCGTGAACCTGGAAACAAATTAAACAAATTAGTTAAGAGGAGAAGTAGGGAAGAAAATAAAGATAGTATATGCTAAATTCATTCGATTTACACGGCTGCCCTTTTCTTCACTGACTTAGGGCAGGAGTAGTCAGCCCTTCTTACCTATCGACCACTTGTGCATCTCTGACAGTAGTAAAATTTTCTAACTGCCCATCGGCTCCACAGAATGGAGATTTATAAAATACGGTACAAACGTTACTTGGTGAAATTGATAAAGTAGAGTTATAACCGTTATTACTTACCAATTACTTTACGCCAAAATTTTATGGAAAGCTAGTGGAAATGCCTTTAACACCGATACCGCCTACTCCCCACGATGAATGCCTATTCTATGACAAAGTGTTGGAAGAGTGACAGAGGATGACATCAGTATCTCATTCTGCTGGTGGGTGGGTATATGCTGCAGGACGGTGATGGAGTAAACGTTAATGTTTCTTTATTGTAGGCTCCAGGCAGGGCCGTAGGGGGCGTGTCGTTTGCTTTGGCACGGTGGCTCCCTGTGCCACGTGGCTGACCACCAGCAGTGGCCCTCCGTGCCCCGTGGACCCTTCAGATTCAAACAAGCGGTTGTGACGTCAGTTCCGCCGCTAGCACGCACAGTGGGTTCCTTTCTATCGTTCGCATTTGCTCACCTACGGTGCAAACCATGACAGGGACAGAAAAGGACGATACGTCAAATTAAAGCGTAAGCAGTCGAGATTTGTGATTAATATACGAGTATATGAAAACATGCAGCTCCTAGAAGATTTTTGTGCCTGAACTTCAGCTTATCATTAATAATTCTGAATGTATCAAGCGTATGGAAAAGTGAGGTTTTTGGGGATTGATACATCTACATCTACATACATACTCCAAAATCCACCATATGGTGCGTGGCGGAGGGTACCTCGTACCACAACTAGCATCTTCTCTCCCTGTTCCACTCCCAAACAGAACGAGGGAAAAATGACTGCCTATATGCCTCTGTACGTGCCCTAATCTTTCTTATCTTATCTTTGTGGTCTTTCCGCGAAATGTAAGTTGGCGGCAGTAAAATTGTACTGCAGTCAGCCTTAATTGCTGGTTCTCTAAATTTCCTCAGCAGCGATTCACGAAAAGAACGCCTCCTTTCCTCTAGAGACTGCCACCCGAGTTCCTGAAGCATTTCCGTAATACTCGCGTGATGATCAAACCTACCAGTAACAAATCTAGCAGCCCGCCTCTGAATTGCTTCTATGTCCTCCCTCAATCCGGCCTCATAGGGATCCCAAACGCCCGAGCAGTACTCAATAATAGGTCGTATTAGTGTTTTATAAGCGGTCTCCTTGATTGATACATCTACATCTACATACATACTCCGCAATCCACCATACGGTGCGTGCTGTAGGGTACCTCGTACCATAACTAGCATCTTCTCTCCCTGTTCCACTCCCAAACAGAACGAGGGAAAAATGATATGGTTTGAGTTTTCTTAAATTTAGCTCAGTTTTATTCGTATTTCGCAGAAGAATAGCGCTAGGTGTACTATTGTTCTATCAGAATCACATTTTACCAACAGAACACTGACGGAAGAAAACTGTCTTTGCGATTTTATTCGAAATTGCAGTGTTCTACCTATGAGGTTTGGTGTTTCGACAGCACTTTAGAACAGGAAGTGCCACTATAATTCTTAAAAGTCGTTGGAAATATTTCCAAATCCACGTATTTTAGAAGTCAATAGTTATGTCCTTTATAGCCAGCAGAATGGAACTATCGTACCTAAGGTCCCACGAAAAACTCCGAAAGCATTTGTCGCTAAGCTAATTGAAAAACGATACTCCCTCCTTGAATTCCCGAAAGAGGTCTGAACAGCCGTTGTCATCCCTTGTCTTGCTATCACAAGTGATTGTGTAGGAATGTGTTGAGGCAGCCAACCTATAATATCTCATTATGAACTTCCTGTCTAGGACAGCCAAAGTAATTGGCACCCAAGGCAAACTTTGGCATTATTTCCACTCCCTCAACCTGTCGACTTTATCCCGTTCTTTTGTTTAAACCTCATCACTGCTCCTCCTGTACATTTGTTTGTTAAGATCAACATAATTTTACATTGGAGTGGGAGATACTCATTCACATTTTGCATGAAAGTGTTTAAAGCATAGAACAAAATACAGCCCGTCGCAATGGTTGCAACAATCATCGATTCCTTTCTCTTGGTTTCAATGTTTATCAATGCGAGTCTGTATCAAACAAAACAACAAATGTGAAATATAACTCAAAAAATGCTTCAAATGGCTCTGAGCACTCTGCGACTTAACTTCTGAGGTCATCAGTCGCCTAGAACTTAGAAACCTAACTAACCTAAGGACATCACACACATCCATGCCCGAGGCAGGATTCGAACCTGCGACCGTAGCGGTCGCGCGGTTCCAGACTGAAGCGCCCAGAACCGCACGGCCACTCCGGTCGGCCAGTCTACTCACATAGCATTCATAGAATTAGACAAATATTTTGAAAATATTTACTGGAATACACTATTTGAAACTATAAGAGTAGTAGGGATAAAATACAAGGAACAATAGATTGTAAAACAACTTGTGCAGAAGCCAGACTGCAGTTATGAGAGTCGAAGGACATGAAAAGGAAGCTGAAGTTAAAAAATGTCTGTAAGAGAGACGAAGCCAAATTTCAGGATGAAGAAATAAAAACTTTGACATTTGGCGGTGACATTGTAATTCTGTCAGACGTTGTAGAAGTCTTGGAAGAGTAGCTCACGGAATGGATAGTATCTTGAAAATACGTGCATTATGTTGTTGTTGTGGTCTTCAGTCCTGAGACTGGTTTGATGCAGCTCTCCATGCTAATCTATCCTGTGCAAGCTTCTTCATCTCCCAGTACCTACTGCAACCTACATCCTTCTGAATCTGCTTAGTGTATTCATCTCTTGGTCTCCCCCTACGATTTTTACCCTCCACGCTGCCCTCCAATACTAAATTGGTGATCCCTTGATGTCTCAGAACATGTCCTACCAACCGATCCCTTCTTCTGGTCAAGTTGTGCCACAAACTTCTCTTCTCCCCAATCCTATCCAATACTTCCTCATTAGTTACGTGATCTACCCATCTAATCTTCAACATTCTTCTGTAGCACCACATTTCGAAAGCTTCTATTCTCTTCTTGTCCAAACTATTTACCGTCCATGTTTCACTTCCATACATGGCTACACTCCATACAAATACTTTCAGAAATGACTTCCTGACACTTAAATCTATACTGGATGTTAACAAATTTTTCTTCTTCAGAAACGCTTTCCTTGCCATTGCCAGTCTACATTTTATATCCTCTCTACTTCAACCATCATCAGTTATTTTGCTCCCCAAATAGCAAAACTCCTTTACTACTTTAAGTGTCTCGTTTCCTAATCTAATACCCTCAACATCACCCGACTTAATTCGACTACATTCCATTATCCTCGTTTTGCTTTTGTTGATGTTCATCTTATGTCCGCCCTTCAAGACACCATCCATTCCGTTCAACTGCTCTTCCAAGTCCTTTGCTGTCTCTGACAGAATTACAATGTCATCGGCGAACCTCAACATTTTTATTTCTTCTCCATGGATTATGATGTTGTCGAATTACATATCGGGATGCTGAAGGAATTGGATTAGCAAATGAGACACTGAAAGTAGTAGGTGAGTTTTGTTATTTGGGCACCAAAATGATTGACGATGACTGAAGTAGAGAGGATAAAATAAGGAAGGTATTTCTGAAAAACAGAACTCAGTTAACATCGAATACAGATTAAAAAGGTTAGGAAGTATTTTCTGTAGGTAATAGTCTCGAATGTGGCCTTTTATGGAAGCGATTAGCATATATTAAACTGTAACTGCAAGGAGAGAACAGACACTTTTGAAATGTGGTGGTACAGGAGAACGTTGAAGACTGGATGAACGGATCGGATAGCTAATAAGGAGGTAACGAGTCGAATTGGGGAAAAATTAAATGTATGACACAGGTTGGCTAAAGGAACAGAATAATTGGTCGGAGACACATACTGGAAGAAAGTGTGTGTTGATGAAAACTGTAGAGGGAGAACAAAGTTTGACTACGAAAATCGTGCTCAAATGGATGTTGGTGCAGCAGTTATTCAGAGAAGTGCTCAGGGTAGCTTAGCGAGGATAACTGCATATTACCAGTCTTTGAACTGAAAACCACAGTAACAACACATTAATCAAAGAATTTCTAGATACATGTATACTCATTGACAGAGCGAGAAATGTTGTCTTACCCCAACGCGAATGTTGCTCTTTTTGGCGACGAGATCCCTCCTGAGTCCTTCCGCCATAATCTTCACAGCTGTTTTGTTGGCTGAGTGCATCCCGAGGCCGTCACTCAGCGTCGGTATATGGGCCGAAATGCTGGAAAGGAAAGTCACTCATAGAGCGTCGCCTAAGCTCAGGTTGCTCCGTATCAAGTTCTCATTCTGCAAACTACTGTGAAATTAATGGCAGAGCAAAGACGGACGGCAAGATTGACTACTAAACTGCCTCTGCACGAGCTGTAATTAATTGAACCTTGTCCTAGCAGTCCCTAAAAGAACGGTACGTCGGGGGCCTAGACTACTCAACATTGACTCTTGAAATTTTGTAGCAAGGATTTGCGGGATAGTCTGTGTCTATCTTCACGTGCCAGACAACTAGGTTGTTTCATCGTCCTACCAAAAAACCGCAGTCTGTGCTGTGAAATTAATGGCAGAGCAAAGGAGGGCGGCAAAATTTACTACTAAACTGTTTCTATGCGAGCTGTAATTAATCGACCCTTGTCGCAGTCCCTAAAAGAACGATACGTCGGGGGTGTTAATGTGTTCCTAGACTCCTCAACAATGGGAATGGAAATTTTGTAGCAAGGCTTTCGCGGAATACTTTGTGTCTATCTTCATGTGCCCGAAATCTCCAAAGTCTGCCACCTGCTGGGACTTAACAGCTAAGGTCATTAGTCCCTAAGCTTACACACTACTTAACCTAAATTATACTAACGAGAAACACACACACGCATGCCCGAGGGAGGATTCGAACCTCCGCCGGGACCAGCCGCACGGTCCATGACTGCAGCGCCTGAGACCGGTAGGCTAATCCCGCGCGGGGTTAGTGTCATTAAGAGAAGAGAAATAATACATGTTCAAATGTCAACAAGGACGTTAAGGACTGGTGAGGTGACAGATGAATCACTATTATAGTTCGTCGCACTGCGCTTACTATTGTAGTATCTACTTACGGAATTATTCACAAAAATTTGTACACTGTGTGTGTGTGTGTGTTACGAGCCTCATCATGTAATCGCTGGCTGCTACCTGCTGATGTGGATGATGAAGCCGTCGTCGAAGCCCCTCCTCATGATGTCCTCGACCGCCTCCCTGCTGCAGATGGCCAGGCTAAGCTCGTTCACCTCAAACATCTGTCTCCAGTGTTCTGTTTTACCGGCTGTACAAGTCAACAAAGTTGAACATCAGTCAGATTTCTAATATGGTTACATAACTTAAAGCACAATTTTGGCTCAACAGTGTGAGAGAAAGAAGCAGGCAATAAAAATACGCCCCACACTTCAAAATAGATGATAATATGGAGATTTATGCTTAACAAGAAATCTAGCAAGAAAATAAGTTAAGAGGAGACCTGCAACGTGTAGCGCGCATGTTGAATTTACGTTGATCATGGCTCCTTACCTTAGAAGCTGGTTAGAACAGAGATATGAAATTTATACCATACATTAACTACAGTTTCGCTTTGTAACTGTAAACAATGAAGTCGTTTTCGTTATTACGAATGACACCATATTTTTTACTTGATACCTATGTTTTTGATAGAATTTTCGACTACATGTAATAAAATTAGCCCTTCAGTCACGAGGCGACTTTTTTGTACCGTATATAATGAGGTGTGGTCTCTGGGGCCCCTACGCTTAAACCGAGATTTAAGGCGCAAGTTTTCTGATATTGTTCATTTTTAAGTACAATAACAATTATTTTCACAGTTATTTAAGTACTGTTTAGGTGCTTATTGTTAATTTACTAGCACTAAATAACTCCTGCAGTATTTTACTTTTTGTCACTCAAAATTACTTAGTTCCGTGTATTTCTTTAAATAGTTCAGATAAACGAATTGTTAGAGAACGTAATCTTACGCTCTGAAAAATTTTGTATCTTTGTATAGAGTAAATTTTCATGTAAAACTAAAGTCCAGAGTTCAAACTTGCATATCAGAATTGTGCCCCATAGATACAAAAAGAAAGTCAGCAAAATTGACATTATATATACTAAGATGGTATCTGTTCTTTCGGACGTACGAGTAGTGAGTATAATGGGCGGGGCACTACGAATGTGGTGCAGGACTATACGTTGAGAATGTGGGTTTCGCGGGAGGCGTCCCAGATATAAATCCCTGCAGTCACGCAATGCTCTGTGTCCTCGGTTGCTCAGATGAATAGAGCGTCTGCCATCTAAGTAGGAGGTCCCGGTCGGGGCACACATTTTCATCTGTCCCCGTTGACGTAGGTCAACGCCTATAAGCAGCTAAGGGTGTTCATTTCATTGTAAAATTGACATTCAGTTCTGGGACCTACATTTTTCTTTATCGCCACTCACTACACATTTTATTTTAAATAACACGTCATGTATCTTATTGGAGAGATGGAGATGTCAACATCACAACCTTCCTGAAGTTCTCCCCTTGAATGATCCTCTGTTAGTTGAACTGTGATCATTGACATTTAAAAAATCTTCGTCTTTTTCGTATTTTTCTTGATCTATATCACTGACAACATCCTGCATCGACCGAAAAACATTTTCTTTACACTTAGGGTCCTGACGCATTCCTGTGACCACATTTTGTACTAAATTAAAGAAAACAGATAAGAAGTTCACGAGGAGTGGTTTACATTGCATGGACTTGGTCCCCTGGTTCAAATGAACCGATCATTCACCGGAAATGACTATATACGGCTACTTGAAGAACAGGTCAGTCGGCTCTCAGCCGTGGCAGCGTGCGGACGGCCCCGCGCGCCGGCCAGTGCTCCGCTGCAGGCGTTGTTTACTTCCGCGTCGTAGCTTTAAGGCCTGTGTCCGTCCACCGTGAACATGTCGAGCGCTTACCGCCGTGCGACCCTTAAAGTTTCCTTCCCAGCTGAACATGCGCGACCTCGTGCACATGAAGTTGAAACGTTCATACGGGAAGAAGTTCGTTTAGATCCTAACCACGTTATCGGAATCCATTTTTCGATCACGAGTAGTGTCGTTTATATTAAAATGACAAACACCGAGGTGTGTGAAGATGTTATTCGCCGCCATGCCAATGGACTTAAAAGTTCACATACTCTGATGGTCACGTCGGAGCTGTAACACTTGAACTCGCGGAGTACGGTCAACGCACGATTAGGGTGTTTGAACTACCTTTTGAAGTGCCGAAGTTGTCTCTGCGTTACAACCATACGGTAACGTCATCGGTTACGTAGAGGAAAAATGGCAAACCTTCACGACCTACCATGTCCTTAATGGTGTGCGTCGGGTCAAAATTGAACTGAAAAAAACATATACCATCATACCTGACAATTGGCGGGGTGCGAGCCATTGTCATGTACGACGGCCAACCCCGAACATGTGCGGGTTTTGGACAAGAAGGCCACGTCAGATCCGCCAGCATGCGACGCCGCCTGATCCAGACGCCGGTCGGCGAGGAAGCGTCCCCAGCGGTGATCACTCAGATCCCTGTCACATATGCCAAGGTTGCCAAGGAAGGTAGCACCTCTACACAGGGTCTTCCGGTTCCGTTGACGTCGTCTGATCAGGTAGATGCAACCGCTACTGAGATTCCTTCTGAGGTGCCACAGACGCCAGATCCTGACCTGCGCGGCACTGTGACTGAAACTGCTACTGAGGTGGACGTTGATTCGGGAGTGGTACCTACTTCTGCTTTCCTTCAGACTGGTCCGGAGTCAGACGAAAGCCACCCGCAATCAAACTCTGAACGACATGTTCGAAAACAAGGGTCGACACGAAAGAGAAATAAACGTAGCCGTACACCCCCTGATGAATCCATTCTACGGATGGATACCAGGGATGCAGACCCGAAGATGGACGACAAACCGCTCTCTGATGACCAAAAGTCTGATGCGAACGACCCGCCACAGGCGACCACTGGCAACGAACACCCCTCTTAACTGGCACCGTCGCCCCCACAGGTCGACGTTGAAGAGAGCCTATCCGATGAGACGAAAACTACGTCTTTTCTCCACGTGGATGATGTGCACAGCCGCTGCCTTACCGCAGTATCAGTCTCCTGGGCAGACGACGTGGAGATCGAAGGGACTGGGGTGGACGGTGCTGATGATGGGGCGCCCCCATCGGTTGCGCCCGCGCCCGCAAACTCTCCACAATAGCAACCTCTTCAGCGGACCGGCACGATCGACGACCTCTCGCTCGTTATCTGAAACATGAAACTAACAAATCGCTCTGATCCTTACAGAGATAATTTTAGTTGGTCGTAGGGATGTGCAAAACTTTTTTCCTTGAAGTTATAGATATTTGGAAAAAATTTCCATTTATGGACTCCTCTCTTTTGGCCAAAAAAAGTACTAAATAGCAACATAAATAAATCGGCTTCGATAAACTGAAGAGACAGTTTGCTTCAAGGGTGACCAAAAATCATTAAAATGGTATAACTATTGTAGCGTGGACTACAACAACCATGTCAAGAAACATGGTTTTGAGAAGTATTTATCATAAACAAAACAGGAACAATGCTAGGAATTTATGAGATACCAGCGATGCATACCCCATAATAACTATCGCTCCGGATAGTGGATGGTCGCTTTCTGCTACTTTGATTGATAAGTCCTCATTTTCGGCCCCAAAGCTCTTTTCGTCGCTAAGCGCGTCGCCGCTGGTGTCTCTGTCTTCACAGAATCGCTGCACTTCATCGCCGATTTAGATTTGAAGGGCATTTGCGACGTGCATTAATGCAGTGTGGCCTACATTGAATAGAAGTAATGTCAAATTTGAAGCAATGTTGACGATTTCGTTTCGGCTGGATATTATTTTTTCAGCCTGTCTTCAAATGAGAATATTGAAACTTTCGTTCACATTTTGAGTGAAACCGCCGAAATAACGCTCCAGCAAATCAGGTTTGGGAGCGTGAGCGCGGAACCGATTCTCTGACGCAGAAGCGTGCCGTTCATGTCGGTTTCAAACGCTCACAGAATCGTTACTTCTTGAAGTTCGCGTGTAATGTTTTGAGGAATAATTCTTCAGTCTATATACTTCCGAAATCCGTAATAAAAAAATTTCGAGTTTTGCCGACCCTCACCCAATCGTTCCCCCTTAAAGTAAAATCCTCCCCCCTCATTCTCAGTAAAGTTTTTAAATATCTTGTTATGTGTGCATTGCACCTTACGCCCCACGCAACCCAGGTTCTTTCTGAAAAGCAAATAAAAATTTACTAATGAGTAATTTTTCTTTAGCTGCTACATTTGCTGATTTCAGTTTGCTTTCGAGAACGTCAGTACACCAGACACAAACCAGCATGCTGATCATGGGGCAAAACACTTGTTTTTTCTTCAGGTCAGATCTCACTTTGCATTCTTGTGTGCAAACAGTACGCATTTAAAGCCTTTATCATAAACAAAACAAGGACAATATTTGGAATATGTGGGATATCATCGATGCCTTGGACATAATAACTATCGCCCTGGGTAGTGCTAAGTAAGCACTTAATTTTTGGTGAACAGTGTACGTAATCTTAAAGAGTCATTATCTTTCGAGCTGAGCAGTATTTTATTTGGTGGATATTTCAAGTCAAACATTGCACTTCATGTACGTAACTTTCATAACATGCTTCACTATTATGTTACAGTTAAATACTTTTGAGTAAGCACCCTACTAATTTCCTTTCAGACTCAATTAGATTAATTTTCATTATTTCAAATTCAGCGTTTCACTGCGATTAAGGTTTTGTTTCACGATGCTTTTCGCTAGTGCAGTATAGGGCCAACCAACAGTCAGTAGTGCTCAGCAGTTGCATACGATATCTTAAAGACACGGTTCACGACAGGAAAGTTTTTGAAAAAGAAAATTCAATATTTCAAATGCATGTAAATTACTTAGAATGATTACGGCCTGGCTGCTTTGAGATTCTGTGCAACGCACAGGGAAACCATACTCTGGTAAAGTGTACACGTCGTCGTTGGGAGTGGAGTACGTCCTTAATGCCTTAGTCCTAAATCTGATTAAAGTCTGAAGTGTTGGGACGTAACGCAATTGGAAATTCTCGAACTATCTACAACTTATTAAACGTTTGTTATGGATACTGTCTACGAGGCTTCGAAATTGGGATGCTACTCAGCCGTGCATAAACTACACATCTTACCTTTCTGCAACGGCAACATCTATAATCTTTCGAATAGAATCTCTAAATTTATTCGGTAAAGTTTACGGCCCTGTGAGTCTATTACCCAACATAACTGCACACGCATTGACACTAACGCGAAACTGATGCCTTGCTTCCATGGTCGCAAGGCTATTATTGTGTGCCTACATGTGGCTTTTGTGGTACTGTATTGTCCCACTCTCTGTGAAATCCACTTCATACGCAAAATGTTAGCTGTGCACTGCGGATGTCCGTCGATTCTTCTTACAGTACATTAGCAGAATTGAAATCTAGCACAATGGTCTTGTGGCCTGAAACCCCGAAAACGTTGCAAGTGATGTGAATACATTAACTCTTCGTCCAAAAAAGGCCAGGAAAGAGTGCGGTGTGCGCTTTGAATAGCTCCAAATAGCAGCACACTTGTTTCAAGAACACCTTCAGGCTGCTGCAACAGTCGCTTCGCAACGTTGCGAACTACGCGAGGTCGCAAGGTATACCACGATCAGCAAGTCACTGGTTCAACCTCTGCACATATTTTCACATGAAATGTGGCGCTGAGGATGTCATCCGGCGTGCACGCGATTAACGCAGTACAGCAGAATACTACGCTATGTGATCAAAAGAATACCTACATCACCATTAACTAAAAACTGACCACTGGTTGTCACGAGAGACAGACCCGCCAGTATGCTAGTATAAAAGGAGAACTCAGACACTGTGAATGTGGACTAGTCATTGGGCTTCACATGGGTAATAAATCCGTCAGACACAGTTCAACCACTCTAAAGCTGAATTAGATTTTCACTCTGCAGCGGAGTGTGCGTTGATATGATACTTCCTGGCACATTAAAACTGTTCCTGCTTCCGTAAAGTTTGCAAAGTAGGAGACGAGATACTGGCAGAAGTAAAGCTGTGAGGACGTCCCGTGAGTCGTACTTGGGTTGCTCAGTTGGTAGAGCACTTGCCCGCGAGAGTCAAAGGTCCCGAGTTCGAGTCTCGGTCCGGCACACAGTTTTAATCTGCAAGGAAGTTTCACTCTACAGCTGCCCTAGTGGACAGTTGGTGATGTCACTGAGAAGTGGTAACGCGAAGGAACACCAGACAATTAAACCGAGACCAGGTAAAACCTTATGTTCAGATGGATAGGTTTACAGGGGGTGGTTCTAAAAAATCGCACGAAATCAGCGGAAGGAATCTTTCGCGAGTTCCAAAACGCTACCATCAGTCCGGCTAGCACAATGACTGTGCGTAGGGATTTAAAAAGGCTGGGGTGCAGTGACAAAGCAGCTCCATGTAACCCGCACATTTCTGTATCAGTGTTCAGTGACGTTTGAGGTATTCTAAAGAGCGACGCCACTGCACAGTGGAGGACTAGAAACGAGTGATTTATAGTGGTGAATCACGCTATACTCTGTGGTAATCCGATGAAAGGGTTCGGGTTCGGCCAATGCCCAGAAAACGGCAACTGCTGTCATGCCAACGGTATCGACAGCGAAGTACGTAGATCATTATTTTATCTGGATGTGAGCATATTTTACAGCATTGCGTATTGCGTACAGCAGAGAACAATTCCGTTGCAAGCGTCCAACGTCACTACTTTCTCTGATTTCGGCTTCTGAGGAAGAATGGCCTGCCGTTCTTCAGACAGACATTCAGACGCCTTACTGAAATTATTGACAGCAGAATTCAGGCTTTCATAAAGGTGAAGGGTGGACACACCCCTTGTTAATGTCCACTGTTTACATTGTTCATACTACACTGCTGTCCACAATTAAAGCAACAAATGGAAATTTTGCGAGATTACGTTTATTTATCACAAAACAGTATAAACAGGGGATAGAACAGTGTAAAGAATACAGAACGTAAACAACTGCAACATGCGTAGCGGTAGGCATGTTCTTTGTTTTTTCCAACTTGTCGGTTTCTGACAACTGGTTAATGTGCTCAGTGTGGGGATGTGACCACTTCTGGCAGCAAAATAGGCCTGACAACGACGGGGCATGCGGTAAATGATGTCATGTCTCATGTTTAGGCAATAACGCTCGTTCTTCCTGCAGAGCTGCTCGCAAGTCTTGAAGAGTGGTTGATGGATGCAACGCGTATCCCTAGTGCACCTTAGACATGCTCTATTGGATTCAGATCGGGAGAGCGTGCCGTGCGTGCAACATCTACCATTTCTAAGGGAACAACGATCACCTGTGGTCTATGAGGACGAGCGTTATTGTCCATTAGAATGAAGTCTTGGCCCACAGATGCTCGCAACAACGGAATATAAAGTTCCAAGATCTCATCACGATACCTGACAGCAATTAAACCTTGGCGATTCAGTCCTACGATTTGATGAAGAGGTGTTCGAATGGTCAGAACAGCCTCTGCCCACACTATTAGGGATCCTTCTCGATAACGGTCTGTTACTACAACGTTTGGTTCCCGAAATCGTGCTCCACTTTCTCTCCAGATGCGAATCTGTCGGGAATTACTGTCCAGATCAAATCTGAACTCACCTGCGGAAAGAACGTTGGCCCACTGTTCGTCCACATGGTGGCATGCCGACGACTCCGCTCTAGACGTTCCCTTCTGTCCAGACGCTTCAAATGTACACATACAGCAGGTATCCGACGACAAAGGCCACTATGCCGAAGACTTCTGTACACCGTTTCTCTCGATACAACACTTCCAATGGCTGCTGCGAGGTCAGACGCCAGTTGAGGTGCAGTACTAAGGTGGTACCGTAGTGCCCTCACAGCCAAAAGTGGTCCTCTTTCTCTAGTGTAACACGTGGTCGGCCCTGTCCTGGTCTTTGGGATACAATTTCAAACTCTATAAACTGTCGCCGCGTCCGAGAAACAACAGAATGATTCACATTTAGCCTTCAGGTCACCTCAATTTGCGACTGTCCTGCTTCCGTTCTTCCTGTGGCTCTCCACCAACGAGACTGCTAGGCATCCTCTCTGTGCCACACTGCACCGTTTATGACTGTGCACGCGGCTACTGTGGACGTGGGACTCCCCAGCAAAAACTAACCCGTTTGAGAGGTGTCCTAGCTCCATCGGTAGCGTGGCTATTCGTTCACTGGAATGTCATCTTCTATGCAGAACACAATTGTACGCATTTTTTGCTTTAATATTGGACACCAATGTACATGGAATCACTAATATGGGTCTGATGCCAGCATATGCTGAAAACAGTACGTAAGAAATGGCTGACGAAGGAGGACAAATAGAGATTGATTGGTATTACTGAAGCATACAAATTTGTCAAGATTGATTGGTATTACTGAAGCATACAAATTTGTCATTCTTATCAATTACGTACTTCGTACGTTTATCGAAATTTAATTTATTTTCATGCAATTTGAGCCGTGCGCGTGTTGGAAACGATTCTTCCCGGTCATAAAACTTCTTTGCTCAGCGCTTCCTAGCGACAATTTCTTCGGCGTCTGTGATATTATTGGATTTCAGACATTTTGCATATGAGAAAAGGACAGCCATCGAGCTGTAGTTTGTAATGATACTAAGCATGACAACGCGAGAGTAAAGAAACGAAATCTGTTTATAACGTGCGCCTATACCAAGACACGCGGCCAGCGTTTAAAAGCTACTTTTAAACACTATGACTCGCTGGGCGCAGATATTTAAAATCATTGCCGCAGCGCTTGATAGCAAGAAGCTGCGAAACAGAAGAAAGAACGATTCATCATTTGTTAGGAAAATTCTAGAATCTTTATAGTTAGTTGTACTTCTGGTCGCCGATATGTTAACATGTACTTCATTACCTTTGATGTTTGGTCGCCGACTTGCTAAGACGTGTTGTGTAGCACCGCTACAAGTTATATTTCATTTAGTGTAAAAAACCACGTTATCACCAAGAAAAAAAACGCTTTTGTAAACCTTGTGACAATAAAAAATACTTACGCGCAGGCCAGGACATTTAATTTTTACAAAATATCACACATACAAACGCAGCGAATGTTTGACTGCTCCATGTAAGAGAAAAACATAAAATGTAAGTTTTGTATTCATTGTAAATTTGTTAATGTTTATAGTTTAACGCCTTTGTTCTTTGAGAATATATTGATGCTTCACTGCACAGAAAATCTATGCTTATTCTTTTCTTTAAATTAACCACGGGAGACCATTAATGTGTTCAATTTCCGATCTGACGACTTTTCTTACAAAATTTCACTGTTTTGCATTCATTTCCAATTCTTTTTTATTATTCAAATAGGTCCCTTAGGTAATTTCATTGATGAGTCTTATTGCGTGAAAGCAATCCGGGTTAAGAGGTCATTTGAGAAACTATTGTCGCGCAATCAATCTGTAGGTCTCCTGAACACAATCGAGAACCGGCGCATCGGCGATCATTCATTAATTTCTCCCTCTTTCCAAGTCGTACCAAAAACCGGCCAAGGAGAACTGCCGTGAGTACGCAATCTAGTGTTAAAGGTTGCATTCTTTATTTTGTCGGCAAACATTGCCATAAATTATCATCATCAATGTTATATTTGGTTAAATGTGAAAAGCAAAATCTTTTAGCGCTAGATGTGGCGCCCGAACAGGGACTTGACTAAAAAACTAATTTGTTCTTTTTATTTTCATGCTACCATCTGGAGAAAATTGGAAGCCAAAACCAGTGATAAAAAAAATAGGACGCATATGCAGAAAATCGCAGTATGAATCCACAACAGCAATAAATAGCAGCGCGCAAGACAACTAATGTGAGTACGATTTTTCATTACGTTTGAGGCTTTGCATACCGAGCATTCTGTCGACTCGTGACATTCACTCTCTACGCTTTTTTCCTTTTCCTCAAGCAATTTAATTTCCAAATTTTTGTTTCCTTTTGCTATTAGATCCGCCTCTATCACATCATTTCGCTTACAATAGTTAGAAATAGCAAGAATTTCCATTGTTGTGCATTTTAGTGAATCACGATGGCCGCTATCTGTGCCAGTTTCAGTGCTCTATGTTTTTCATTTATTTTATCACTTCCGTTGCCATATTGGTATTTTCGTGTGTCAGAGTTTCAATTGTTTATAACGCGCAAGCAATATCTGAGAAATCAGGACGCGAAATCCTTGGCGCATCTGACAAGTGAAAATCATAATAAAAAAAATATCTTTTCTAGCTCGTGCAGTGTAACTACTTTAAATTTACGATGGCTGATGAGCAACCAAGGCAACTTACACCGCGCGCGGGTGTAAACAAACCTGAATCTCGTAGTGAGGGAACAGACGACAAAGCGACACGTGAGCTGTCGGCGCCACAGACCGCGTCGCAGTCACGTGAATGCTCGCTGTCAGATATACTAAAATTGTTTGCTGATATGAAAACCAGTTTTGAAGCAAACGTGGCACAACTTATAAACAAGAGTGATAACACTGAAGCTCACATGGGTAATCTTGACACTCGAATGGGACAGTTAACAAACCAAAGTGACAATATTGAAACGCAAACCAGTCAGTTAGCAAATCAAAGTGACAACAGGTTCAACAGTTTAAAATCAAGGACAGAGGACACTCAAGTGCGAATGAACAATATAAATTCTGTTATTTCCGATATCCAAGCACAAATCAAATTTCGAATGTCACCATGGAGGAAAAAATTAAAGCCATTACCATTGCTTACGCAAGCGAGCTAAACGCAAGCGTACACGCAAAAATTGATAGTGTTCTTTCGATGGTGGAATCCGCCGAGACCAATATTGGTAGCAAGTTCACAGATATGCAGGCCCAAAACATTACAGTAATGTTTCAAAGAGAGTAAGCCAATTGACAGAAGGTGTCAACCACGTTGGCGAGCGAGTTGAAGACCTTGCTCAGCAAATATCCGATGTCAATATTGGCCAAAACATCGCAGATGTCAACACCGGTATAAGCAATACACTTAATAGGGAATCTGAAGAGTGGATGCAATCCAAAGAACAGTACATTGTCAGCAAGGTACACGCTGAACTAAATGGTACGGTTAAATCCGCTACAGCAGAAATCTTAACCGCTCCCGGTACTTCTGGTGACACTTTAACCAGTGAATTAGGTGAAATCAGACGAGCATTTAGCCACGATCTTCCGGAATGGAAACGTCAGCTAAGCAATGATATAGGTCAACTGAAACGACAAGTTACGGAATTGCAAGGTGACAATCAAAGTGAGTATTCGCTACCGCCAGAACACGATAATCGTCAATATCCCGAGTGTCAGGTACAATTCTCACCAACAGTAAATAGTACGCGTGACGAAACTTCCACGTCACGTAGTCATGCCGATCAACTAACACTCGTTGAACTAATGCGAGACGAGAGTGTGCTAAAACACAGAGTTTTTCAGCCTTTATACCTGAAAAACGAAATATACATCCCATGGTATTTCTAAAATCATTCACAGGTGCTTTTACAGAATCATGGAACGGCAGGCAGCGGATACAGTTCATCTTAGGCTATGTACACGGTGAGGGATCAATGTGGGGTACAGAAATAATAGACAAATGTCACACCTATGCAGATTTTGAAAAGCATTTTTTGAATAAATTCTGGAGTTCAGGTATACAACAAAGACTCCGAAAGGAGGTTTACAACGCCGAACCTTTCAACACCAAAGGAGGAGGTTTGAGACGTTATTTTGAAAAATATCTACGTAAAATTCAGTATTGGGACACGCCCATTTCAACCAAAGCTGTAATCATGATCTTAAAGTCAAAACTTCCTGTGTCAATAAGAGAAAAACTAGTTAATGTGAGTGAAGAAGACCTAGAAGCCTTTCTTTCTGTTCTTGACAATTTGGATATGATCTATGAGGATGTGCGTGCGGCGCGCGGAATAATTATAATAATGCACCACCCGCTCCGCAGCAGCACATAACAAGTTGCGTCAATGGAATGTCGTACCAACATAACACGGGACAACCAAACGCTCAGCCTTACGGCAATCATAACAGTGTCAACCGCCGTAATGGAAATCAATATAACAATTATCCACACCAAAATAGATACAATCCGATTTATCAAAACACACAGCCACAATACGGTAATTCAACGATAAATCGCAACGGTAATTACCAGTACCAGAACAACAAGACGAATAATGGAAATCGTCACAAGGGAAAGAAATGGAACAATTATAACAGACCACAACAGTACAGTCAGCCGAGTCACTTCACTCCCTCTCACCAAATGAATTTTTCACAGCCGAAAAATGTGACATTTTCTCACCAATCCAACCAACAGTTCAGGAACAATAGTCAGGACAATTCGTCGCATGCTTTTCCTGACACCGCCGGTCATAATAGCCAAGGAAATCCGATCATTTTCTACACACAGGCGAACCAAGCACCAAACGCGACGTCAAATAACACGCAATCAAGAGATGCACAAGTCGTATGGGATACGAACGCAAATTTTCGACCTGGTATGTCGCAAAATACTAGTCAAGTAAAAAAAACTGACATTTCAGCTCCACCCCAGTCGGAAAACCATTAGCAGCTTCTTTAGGCCTCCACGGGGAAGCTGCGGAACCAATGGGGAGCAAAAAAGACATATCAACGTAATTAGATACGAAGACGACAGAGACTTACGGGACGAACTATTAGACGAAAAGAACACCTACGAAAACAACGACCTTTGGGAAAACCAAGTACCAGCGTCAACTCTGATTCACATTTATGATATACCAATCATTGCCATCGACACAGGTGCAAATATTAATGCTATGTCTATGTGTGTATATAAAAAGGTGTGCTCTGTAACAAACATTCCTTCACTTCCTGTACAAGGATGTACTGTATCCGGAGCAGTAGGCTCCCTAGTACAGAAGGTTAGCTTGCAAGTACAAGCAACAATACAATTTAAATCCGACTGTATACAGTGCACATTTTTAGTAGTAAAGAACCTGTCAATGCCATGCTTGTTAGGAATGGACTTTCTACGAAGAAATCGTGCCATCATTGATTTAGCTGAAGGTAAGTGCACGTTAAGACTAGATGACAGGACACTGGTCATACATCTAATGAGAACCAAAGTCAGGATAACCAACCTGGAACCTAAAGTGAAAATACGTAGACTTTCTGACAGGCAACATTACCACCGTGCGGTTGACGAGTTCAGTGACGTCAACAATGACCCTGACTTATTAACCAACTGTCGACGAGTTACGCATAAAAATTGTGGAAACAGACTGACTCGACGACAGACAGAAGTATGACCTACATGACCTATTATCAACATTTGTGAACATTTTTTCCAGAAAACCAGGTATCATAGCAGACTATGAATTTAACATGAGAGTGAAACCCCATGACACTTTTTGCAAAACAAACTATTCAGTTCCGCAGTCCCGTAAAGAAGCCGTCAAACAAGAAATACGTAAAATGCTTAAGTGGAAAATCATAGAACCGTTCGACTCTCCCTACAGTAGCCCGTTGTTACCTGTTTTCAAACACGATGGAAGCGTCAGACTTGTCTTGGACGCAAGAAATATTAATAAAATCATCATTCCAGTATGCACAAGACCAGAACCACTGGAGGAACAACTACAAAAATTCCATAGTGTGAGGTTCTTATCCTCAATAGACCTCCGAAGTAGCTATTGGCAGGTGAAACTATCATCATCGAGTACACAGCCTTTATCTTTGCTGGCAGATCCTATCATTTTCGTGTAGTACCTTTCGGTCTCAACATTAGTTCTGGTGTTTTTATTGCAGCACTTGATCATGTGCTAGGACCAGAGTTACGTGACCAAGTCACCGACTATGTTGATGATTTACTGATAGCAACGACTTCCTGGGAAGAATATTTAACTCTCCTACAAAAGATCTTTCAAAGATTCTCTGATTTTGGTGTTACCGCAAATTTACAAAAATCCAAATTTGCCAAGAAAGAAGTCAAGTTTTTAGGACATATAATTTCTTCGGAAGGAATCTCACCTGATCCCAGCAAGTTAACAGCAATAGAAAATTTCCCTGTGCCTTGCACTAAAAGGCAACGGAAAGGTTTCATTGCATTAGCTTCATTCTTCCGTCGCTTCATTCCCAATCAATCAATGAACAATCGCGCATTGTTAAATTTGCTCAAGAAAAACGTCCACTGGATGTGGACTTCTGAATGCCAAAAAGCCTTTGACAAGATCAAAGAAGCTCTTCTAAAGAGTAACATTTTAAGTCATCCAAACATAAGTTTAGATTTCTGCATCTCTTGCGATGCATCGTTTCAAGGATTAGGTGGATGTTTATTTCAAATAGGCAAAACTGATGGGCAGGAGGAAGTCAAAATAATCAGTTTTGCCAGTCGGGTCTTAACCGAATGTGAGAGATCATATTCGGTAACCGAATTAGAGGGATTAGCCGTTGTGTGGGCTTTTCGCCGCTTTAATTACTATATTTATGGTCACAAAATCAGAGTACACTCATATCATCAAGCACTGAGCTTCTTACTCTCTTGCAAACTGTATCATCCTCGGCTTACTCGATGGTGTTTATTTCTACAAGAGTATGATTTTGAAATTACTTACGTAAAGGGCAAGAATAACATTATTGCTGATGCATTGTCACGTGTGCCGGAAGGATTGCCGGAGCCTACTGAATTAATAGAACAGATTTCTAATCACAAAATTCTTCTTATGAAAGATCCTCTACATCGGAGTTACTTTTTGCGTCTTCGCCGTCAAATGAATACTCTTCAAGACACGGATCGCAATTGGCTAGAAATTAAACAGCTTCTTCGAAACAACCCTGATCACTCGTTGTCAAAATTTTATAAAGTACACAATGGAGTTTTGTTCCACCGAACTTCCCTGTTGACAGGAAGGTGGTGTGTCTGTATTCTTAAATATGTTGAACATCTCATTTGGTACACTCACCTCTCCTGGGGTCACTATGGCCCAGAAAAATGCAAACGCAAGATTTCAACATACTGCTATGTATCTAATCTTCACAAGAAGGTGCACGAATTATTAAGAAATTGTTCCATTTGCCAAAAGGCGAAACCTTTCAACTTGTCAAATGCCTTATCTTTAAACCGGATACGTACAGAAAGACCAAACCAAATCGTCAGTTTGGATTATGCAGGTCCACTTCCTCAGGGAAGAGGAGGTGTGAAGTATCTGGTCGTATTGTTAGATCTTTTTACCAAACACGTGAGACTCTATGCAATGAAGTCATCTAATATACTTCCACTAATTAGACGTATTGAGAAAGACTATTTTCCTCGCTTTGGCAAGCCTGAAGCCATGTTATCTGATAACGCATCAACTTTCGTGGGGAAACGATGGAGAAATTTCCTGGGAACCAACAACATCAGACAAATTTTGATATCCCGGTACCGACCGCAAAGTAATTCCACAGAAAGAGTATTCAAAGAGTTCATACGAACGTATATTCCAAACCAGCAGACACGGTGGATTGATTTCATCACACCCTTTGAAGAGATTGTTAATAATTTACCTCACACACCAACTGGTTTCACACCATCAGAACTAGTCTCTAAACGACTAGAAAGAAATGAATGGGTAGACCCCATCCCAAAATTACAACACCCTGAAGTAACATTAGACGACAAATTACGACAAGCTCTCATATCTTTAACCACTCATGCCAACCTAAGAAAAAAGGCGCATGACAAACACATTAGCAAAGTCTTATCGTATCGTATAAATGAAAGAGTGCTATTAAAGACCCACTTCAAACCATCTTTGATTCATCATAAGAATCGCAAGTGGCAGCACTTGTATGAAGGACCATATATTATATTAAGAAAGCCGCACATTGGTTGCTATCTATTAGCTGACCCTGTATCTGGACGAATAAAAGGTTTCATCACGCAGCCTTGAAGAAATACCGAGTCAACCATTGAAAATATCTGTTAAGTTAAGCTGCTAAAACAAAATATACACACACTATAAGATGTCATACTATGTGTGAAGTACCAACATATGTAAGAGTAATGCGCAGGACTAACACCCTGTCGACCTGCCACAACAAGTAATTTATATGAGCACCTGAAGTAAAACACATTTATTGTAGGAGAGCAAGATTTGCCTTAGATGTAAGTTAGTTTTAAGTTAATTTAGCCATGAACGGCCACAGCCGAAAGAGCTGACAAATAAATATTATAGGAGGGACGTGCTAAGTGCCACCTGCTACCACTAGTTTTAAGTATAGCAAAGCTCTGTCCTCTTGAATGAAATGAATTAAAATGGTCATTCAGACCAGAATGATTGCTCGTAGGTAAAAAAAATTGCTTACTCTAATGAGGTAAATGTTATGTTATGCATAAGGAGTGTGTGACAACAAATTTTATGAGACCACCTATGAAACGCAGCAGTCAAAAAGCAGCAGCTTAGCATACAAGAATCAAGTAAGTCAATAACGATCCAGGTAGCAGGAAAGAAGTGCGCAACTCAATTATTTTATTATAATATAGAGAAAACCATATACGCTCATAACAATTTTACGGCACAGTGCAGCTGAAATACTTACAAAGAACATTTATAAATAAACTAATTTAGTACTAAAAATATCTATTTCTGGTCCTCGAGATACGACGATTTTTTTTTTTAGAAAACCAATTTTACGATACATGGAACAGAAGACAGTTAACAGACACAGTTCACTGCTAATGCATGGTTTAAGTAATTTTAGATATGCATACAAAATTGTTTAGAGAGCTGGATCAGACGACACTGAAACTACTGTATCGATTTAATTATACTATTTGTCATGAAAAACTAAGGTGATAATAATTTATGGTAAGCTCATCATATCATACGTCATTAACACTGTGTCTTCAAATCTCTTCACTCCATAAAAGTCTTTTGTGTTTTCCTCTAACCAGTATACTT
Source organism: Schistocerca piceifrons (assembly GCF_021461385.2). Taxonomy (NCBI): domain Eukaryota; kingdom Metazoa; phylum Arthropoda; class Insecta; order Orthoptera; family Acrididae; genus Schistocerca; species Schistocerca piceifrons. The sequence goes on from NC_060139.1 coordinate 850,443,002, forward strand.
ACCATCCTACCTTATCCAGTAGTGAAGTGAATTTTACGGGCTGGTTGCATGATTGATACATACAGGCTATACGAATGGATTGGTTGTCGACGGGCTATGTTTATTCTCCGCAAATTGCGAGTTCAATTAAGATTTGTTATGTGCAATTGCACGACAGGGAACACGAAGCTTCCCAATTTCCCTAATGGTAGTTTGAACACGAACTGTTCATCACGTAAACGAAGCCACATTGACTATGTCTACAAACTAACGACGTAATAGAGAGAAAGTAAAAGAGCTGAACTTGAGAAAAGAGTAACTACTGTAAAAAGAAAAGAATACCAATATTTCGAAGAAAGTGTAAACCTCAAGTGCCTTGGAAGCACAAACTACGAACAAGAGACACGCTTTTCGTCAGGCCTTGTAGTCACAGAGACTAAATATTTCTTTATAAATAATTTTTAGACATGATATGTATACTAAATGTTAACTGTACTTCGTAGTAATAATGCAGTCAGTAATAAATGGACGCGTATATGCTGCTGCGTGTGAACCGACTATAGACAAGTAAATTAATGGACACGTATAAAAGTGATGCATGTGAACCTTAACATGACGACTAAATAAATGTGAACACGAATTAATAATAACGTGTGAACTGAAAAGGCGATAACTCCAAGGACACATGTGAAATACCGCGTGTGAAGTAATGTTATAAGTACTTGTACCACGAAACCACGATGTAGAAAGCCGAAGAGTGAAAGTGAATAAGTGTTGTAGTTACCACAAACGGTACTGTACGCCTTTCCACGGACACATTCTTCGAAACAGCTGCGGGAGTCGCCGCATCTGGCTGCTTCCGTAATCCAGAGTCGATGAAAAACTATGTAAAAAACTCACACCACGGCTAGTAGAAACCAAACGCTCTGCTCCTTGCAGAATACTGCTGCTAGCGTTGTGGAACTGTCAGGTTATTATCACGTGATTGTGACCAACGGACGTAACACTGTGTACGCTGAGCGCTCAACAATCAATTTTTCTTTGCACAACGAGCGCGGATGCCAAATGTGTTTGAAATGCATTCAAAATAAAATATGATAAAGCAATGAATTAAGCACTCATGTACCTTGTGAAATTATAAAGACACTAATCGGGAGAGTCTTAAGCTCGATTTTGACAATTGCTACCGAATTTACTGACCAGGCCGAGTAATGACGAAAACGTGTCGAACCAAATAAAACCAGAAAAATAGATAAATATGAGAACGAAGCATTCCTAAGAGAATGAGACCTTATGTACATAAACAATTGTTATCCTTACCAATCCAATTTTCTTTTAGACTAAGTTATTAGTAAGTAAGCACATTCTAATACAGATTTTTTTTCTGTATTTTTCATGTACGAAAACATAAATGGAAGCACGGACATGTGTCAAGTGAAATAGAGACCACCACCATACGGCTCAACATGTTGCAGAACCAATCTTCCAGTTCCTGACCCACGACGTATTTCCAACGCAACATCACACTCTGGCAACTACTCCAACTTCCACAGTGAAAGTGATGCCCTACTTTTCCTCCACTGTGAAAGTGTAATCAATTTCCCCACTCAAGTGCAGTGCTATCATTTATACCCGAAGTTCTACCACTCCCAGTGCAACTCATACCTACCCAAGTGTAGTGAAACATTTTTTTGCAGGTCATGAAAGCCACAAATAAGTAAAGTGCTACGTATTTACTGCAAGAAATCTTCGACAAAACAACGACAAAAATATTCCTGTAATATGTCATTGTAAAACAAGAATGTCAATTTTTTGTAATATATTTTTTCCACGAGTGCACACAGCACCCAGACTTCCTGCGACGTCAAGTAATTTATTTCTTTGTTATTTTTAATATTTATTATGCCATGTATAATGTATCTATGTATGTGTATCGTTATCTTAATTTCATTATCTTTTACCGAGAAATGAACATTTGTTATCCTTGTACAATATATTAGAAAGAGCACAGTTCAATTGTCATGTAGTTACCCTATGGACAAATTACTATCAATTTCAGTCGTACGAATATACAGGGTTATTACAAATGATTGAAGCGATTTCACAGCTCTACAATAACTTTATTATTTGAGATATTTTCACAATGCTTTGCACACACATACAAAAACTCAAAAAGTTTTTTTAGGCATTCACAAATGTTCGATATGTGCCCCTTTAGTGATTCGGCAGACATCAAGCCGATAATCAAGTTCCTCCCACACTCGGCGCACTTCGAAAGCATCGTTGATGTGAGCTCGCAGTTCTGGCACGTTTCTTGGTAGAGGAGGTTTAAATACTGAATCTCTCACATAACCCCACAGAAAGAAATCGCATGGGGTTAAGTCGGGAGAGCGTGGAGGCCATGACATGAATTGCTGATCATGATCTCCACCACGACCGATCCATCGGTTTTCCAATCTCCTGTTTAAGAAATGCCGAACATCATGATGGAAGTGCGGTGGAGCACCATCCTGTTGAAAGATGAAGTCGGCGCTGTCGGTCTCCAGTTGTGGCATGAGCCAATTTTCCAGCATGTCCAGATACACGTGTCCTGTAACGTTTTTTTCGCAGAAGAAAAAGGGGCCCTAAACTTTAAACCGTGAGATTGCACAAAACACGTTAACTTTTGGTGAATTGCGAATTTGCTGCACGAATGCGTGAGGATTCTCTACCGCCCAGATTCGCACATTGTGTCTGTTCACTTCACCATTAGGAAAAAATGTTGCTTCATCACTGAAAACAAGTTTTGCACTGAACGCATCCTCTTCCATGAGCTGTTGCAACCGCGCCGAAAATTCAAAGCGTTTGACTTTGTCATCGGGTGTCAGGGCTTGTAGCAATTGTAAACGGTAAGGCTTCTGCTTTAGCCTTTTCCGTAAGATTTTCCAAACCGTCGGCTGTGGTACGTTTAGCTCCCCGCTTACTTTATTCGTCGACTTCCGCGAGCTACGCGTGAAACTTGCACGCACGCGTTCAACCCCGACCCATTGATTTCCCCTTACAGTGGCATCCAGAAGCTTTAAACTGCGCATACCATCGCCGAATGGAGTTAGCAGTTGGTGGATCTTTGTTGAACTTCGTCCTGAAGTGTCGTTGCACTGTTAATGACTGACTGATGTGGGTGTATTTCAAGCACGACATACGCTTTCTCGGCTTCTGTCGCCCTTCTGTCTCACTGCGCTCTCGAGCGCTCTGGCGGCAGAAACCTGAAGTGCGGCTTCAGCCGAACAAAACTTTATGAGTTATTCTACGTATCTGTAGTGAGTCGTGACCATATGTCAATGAATGGAGCTACAGTGAATTTATGAAACCGCTTCAATCATTTGTAATAGCCCTGTACTTACCTGATACTCTGTATGTTAACCACTTTGCCTGATGTAGTGTGTAAAATCTATTGTAAAGAATTTTCGCAAGTAATACTAACTTGTTTCACGAAAGCAATAATATCACGACTACGCGTGAGTCGCGATGATCCTGACGGAGTCATCGCTCCTCACGTGGGAAGAAATGTGATATTATTGGATTTCAGACATTTTGCGTATGAGAAAAGGCTATCCAGCTGTAGTTTGTAATGATACTAAGCATGACAACGCGAGAGTAAAGAAAAGAAATCTGTTTATAACGTGCGCCTATACCAAGACGCGCGGCCAGCGTTTAAAAGGTACTTTTAAACACTATGACTCGCTGGGCGCAGATATTTAAAATCATTGCCGCAGCGCTTGATAGCAAGAAGCTGCGAAACAGAAGAAAGAACGATTCATCATTTGTTAGGAAAATTCTAGAATCTTTATAGTTAGTTGTACTTCTGGTCACCGATATGTTAACATGTACTTCATTACCTTTGATGTTTGGTCGCCGACTTGCTAAGACGTGTTGTGTAGCACCGCTACAAGTTATATTTCATTTAGTGTAAAAAACCACGTTATCACCAAGAAAAAAAACGCTTTTGTAAACCTTGTGCCGATAAAAAATACTTACGCGCTGGCCAGGACATTTAATTTTTACAAAATATCACACATACAAACGCAGCGAATGTTTGACTGCTCCATGTAAGAGAAAAACATAAAAATGTAAGTTTTGTATTCATTGTAAATTTGTTAATGTTTATAGTTTAACGCCTTTGTTCTTTGAGAATATATTGATGCTTCACTGTACAGAAAATCTATGCTTATTCTTTTCTTTAAATTAACCACAAATAATGTTTATGTTTAAATGAACTTTGTTACAGGTTCGCTCTTTATCGCGGTGTCTCGATTGTATTTGGGAGACCATTAATGTGTTCAATTTCCGATCTGACGACTTTTTCTACAAAATTTCACTGTTTTGCATTCATTTCCAATTTTTTTTTTATTATTCAAATAGGTCCCTTAGGTAATTTCATTGAAGAGTCTGATTGCGTGAAAGCAATCCGGGTTAAGAGGTCATTTGAGAAACTATTTTCGCGCAATCAATCTGTACGTCTCCTGAACACAATCGAGAACCGACGCATCGGCGATCATTCATTAATTTCTCCCTCTTTCCAAGTCGTGCCAAAAAACGGCCAAGTAGAGCTGCCGTGAGTACGCAATCTAGTGTTAAAGGTTGTGTTCTTTATCTTGCCAGCAAACATTGCCATAAATTATCATCATCAATGTTATATTTGGTTAAATGTGAAAAGCAAAACCTTTTAACGCTAGACGTCTCACGAGAGGGATGATGAGTCGCTCGCCGATCTCACTTAACAACATGCGTACTCCTTCCTGCTCCATGTCGGTGTTGCATTCTGTTTACAAACTTTGGTAGCTCACCGAGGACGTCCAGTTCGTCGTGTTATCGGTGGCCGAACAATTACTGCTTCCATGGGCTTGTATAGTCGCGAGTTTGCGTCTTCGAAGACGGTACACTTCTCATTTTGGCCGCCTTGTTTGTGGATGCTTCTTCAGCGCCAGCACTTGCATGCAGCTTAGGACGGACATACGAAGGAAACGATGTGCATACGACAGAAGAAGACTTTCCTTTGCCCTCATGGTCGCGCGTTTATCTCTTCGGAGTCAGTGCGGATTTCTTTTCTTTTGCTGCTTTTGTTGTGGATGCCGTGCTTTTGGAATTAACTTGTAGCCAAACTAAGGCGTACCGAGAAAACGGCGAGCACCTCTGTTACGTGTAGCTAAAGAACGTAAAGGATTGTTGCCATTCACGAAATGCCATGTTCGTTGAGCGAAATTCACTTTGCCTTCTCGCGTAGAACGCTGCTTACCTTTCTACGTTGAGCGTTAAATTTGGCATAGATTTTTATGTGGTTCACCATTCCGTATTAATAGCTCTTGGCAGAGTTATTACCAGCCTAGTAGTAAAAAGTGCGAGCCTGTTTGTAAAGAGCAAACAGAGTTTTATATTTTAATACTGACTGTCCTGTAGAAGTGTCTTTTCTCTATTCATACATTTACAAAAAAATTAATTTTTTTAAATTATATGCTTTCGTTTTACCCCTCAAGAATTAAGTCCGACAACCAATTTGCATCGTCGTTTTCCGTTAAATATTTCAGTAGTCCCTATAACTTAAGTGTACAGTGGCGGGGTATGAATTGTTTAGTGAAAACTGAGCGGACTTTTAAGATCTATTGGCATGCAGTTCGTAGTTGTCTGGTTTTAATGTTACTCTGTCTGTGTTTTATATTTGAAGGGACTGAGCTATGTCTGAGCAAGCTTAGGCTGGTTAACTTATATTATCGCACCATTGCTTTTCAGTTCTTTTGTGAGTTATTGTTTGGAAACTTGTGAGCTCGCTAAGACTGATTCCTTTACACGAAGGTCATTTCTAGAAATTTCACAGATTTTGGGAAATGTGGTCATTTTCATTGTCGGTATTATTACTGGTTTTATAGTGGCTGTTATAACGCTTTTTGTGACTTGTTTTTTGTCATTCTGTGGTGTTGACGCAACTGTTGAGGCAATTCCATGTTTTCATCTAGCGACTACATCATACAAGCTCCCTACCATTTGGCGATTAGTAGCTAACTAAAAACCAATAGATGTTTTTATGAAACGTTGCGATTCAGTATTTATTAATTAACATATCTTTTTGTAACATATATGGAATTAAAACAAACTTTCTTCCAACGATATTTGCGCCAACGGCTTTACGTTAATGGACTGGCGAACTCATTCAGCTACTGAAAACTACACTCATGCTAATAAATTAAGGATAATGTTGATACATGGTGCACTTGACCTGCGGTCGTCGCACTGTGGCGCTGGCAGCAGTCCACATAAGGTGTGTTGGTGCATGTCAGAGTACGGTGAAGTGAGTAAGTGTGCAGACGTTTTCAGACGTTCTAAAGGTGATTGTGTGTTGAAAATGGCTCAAAGAACACACATTGATGACATGAGGGGCAGAATACTAGGGCGACTGGAGGCTGGTCACACACAGCATGTCGTAGCACGGGAACTCTGTGTGCCACAAAGTGTGATCTCAAGATTGTGGCAACGATTCCGGCTGACAGGAAACGTGTCCAGGTGCTACAGTACGGGACGTCCACAGTGTACAACACCACAAGAAGACCGATATCTCACCATCAGTGCCCGCAGACGGCCACGGAGTACCGTAGGTAGCCTTGCTCGGGACCTTACCGCAGCCACTGGAAGAGTTGTCTCCAGACACAGAGTCTACAGACGACTGAACAGACATGGTTTATTCGCCCGGATCCTGCAGGTGCATTACACTGACCCCTGGTCACAGGAGAGCCCGTAAAGCTGGGTATCAAGAACACAGTACATGGTGTTTGGAACAGTGGTCTCAGGTTATGTTCACGGACGAGTCCAGGTATAGTTTGAACAGTGATTCTCACCGGGTTTTCATCTTGCGTGCACCAGGAACCAGATACCAACCCCTTAATGTCCTTGAAAGGGACCTGTATGGAGGTCGTGGTTTGATGGAGTGGGGTGGGATTATGATTGGTGCACCTACACCCCTGCATGTCTTTGACAGAGGAGCTGTAACAGGTCAAGTGTATCGGGACGTCATTTTGCACCAGTATGTCCGCCTTTTCGGGGGTGCAGTGGGTCCCACCTTCCTCCTAATGGATGATAACGCACGGCCCCACCGAGCTTCCATCGTGGAGGAGTACCTTGAAACAAGATATCACGCGAATGGAGTGGCCTGTCTGTTCTCCAGACCTAAACCCCATCGAGCACGTCTGGGATGCTCTCGGTCGATGTATCGCTGCACGTCTTCAAACCCCTACGGCACTTCAGGAGCTCCGACACGCAATGATGCAAGAATGGGACGCTATACCCCAGCAGCTGCTCGACCATCTGGTCCAGAGTATGCCAACCCGTTGTGCGGCCTGTGTTCGTGTGCATGGCGATCATATCCCGTATTGATGTCGGGGTACATGTGGAGGAAACAGTGGCGTTTGGTAGCACGTGTGTTTCGGGACGATTTTCTCAACTTATCACCAATACCGTGGACTTAAAGATCTGTGTCGTGTGTGTTCCCTATATGCCCATGCTATTAGCGCCAGTTTTGTGTAGTGCCACGTTGTGAGGCACCACATTCTGCAACTATCCTTAATTTATGAGCATGAGTGTATTTAAATGAAATCAAAATTTGTAAATAGCGGACGGATATCTTTTAAATTTCAACCGCAGTTTTTACGAGATTTATGTGAAGTAGATATCCCGACACTGACCTTCATATTGTATAAGAAAAGAAAAGAGCGCTTTATGAGTATGGGCCGCTCTGGACACAAGTAGAGCGTCTTACATCTCGGCAAGCATTGTTTATTGACTAACTCTGCTCGTGCTTTTTTTCTAATTTTTATACGTACTACCACCAATAAGAATATGGACACTTTTGTTTAAACACACAGCATAAGGCAGATTGGTGACGTGCGATTCAGCATCTGTGCTAAAACGCAGAAGGCAGCAACTGAGCACCAGCGATAGTGGAGATCTGCATTCTACTAATCTTATCACTATAGATGGGATAAAAAATATCAACTCACTTTTCCAAGAAAGAAATTTAACAGTATTTTAATAGTTATTCAACTCCTCCATACCGATACATTTTCTCTACGTTCAACAACATTATCTTAAAATATCCTACATTACGCAGTGATTGCTGGCACGACAATAGCTGTGTTACAAAGTATCTTATACTATTTATGGGTAAGGGGGGGGGGGGGAGCAAACCGGGGTATATGCCTCAGGCGGCAATTTTAGAGGGCGCCAAATTCATATTCTTCAAGAAAAAAACCTTGTTTCACAAAGCGCCTAGCATCCAGCGCACATTGGTCTGTCGATTACACAGGTCTGAAAAAAAAATATTTTTTGTCAGCTGCATGAGATATTTTTACTGAATTATGTTTTAGAATGTGCTGATTTCAGACGTTATGTTCATTTTTTTCTATCACAGAAGGTTGTTTTGCAAATTCAAACACAAAAAATTGATAAAAGCACTCGTTTATTTTGAGAGATATAGTAACAACATTATACTTATTTTTTTTATGAAACCTTTTCTTCTTTTCCTTGATACTTCGCCGAGACCTTTTCGGATTTCCATCTTCAGTTTCCCGCTTAAGCATCCAACAGTGATCAGCAAGCATAGTGAGATCCCATCTTCCTTGGTACCGTCTCTCGATATCACGGACATCCTGGTGCAACCGCTCCCCCTGTTCTTCATGGTAAGCTCCCAGTGTAAGTAGGCTGTTTGGGTTTTTATATTGGTAACGCCATGTAGCGCTCTGTATGAAAATTACTGGCTATGCTGCGTGCAGTCTGTGGCTGGTTTGCATTGTTGTCTGCCATTGTAGTGTTCGGCAGCTGGATGTTAACATCGCGTAGCGTTGCAGTAACGAAGATTTTTGTGAGGTAAGTGATTTGTGAAAGGTATAGGTTATTGTTAGTCAGGGCCATTCTTTTGTAGGGATTATTAAAAGTCAGATTGCGTTGCGCTAAAAATATTGTGTGTCAGTTTAGTGTTGATCAGAATAAGTAAAGAGAGTAATGTCTGAGAACGTTCAGTTTTGCTCAGCTGTTTGAAAAGCAAATAACGTAGGAGCTTTATCAGCACAGTAATTCATTAATTTTTCTAAGGGGACGTTTCATACCAGGTTTTCAGGAAAACTGTCCATGTGGGAGTGTAAAAAATGGACCTTCAAGCTCATCTTGCAGCCTTGAGCTTCGTATGCTGCTAACATCCGTTGAACAATGGTTTTGTAGTCAGGATCCTTAGTATTTCCCAAAAACTTTCGCACTGCATCCTTAAACGACACCCAAGCTTCTTTTTCCTTCTCATTCATACTTTCCACAAAAAGGGTGTCGGTTAAAAGTTTTCTTACGTCGGGGCCAGTGAAAACTCCCTCTTTCAGCTTTACTTCTGACAGCTTCGAGAATTTTGTACATAGATATTTAAAACAGCCACCATCCTTTTGCAGCGATTTTACAGATTGTTTCATAAACCCAAATTTGGCAACAAAACCGTTTCTGGTGGTACCAACGTAGTATTGATAGCATTCTTCTCTCCAGGTTTTAAAGTTTCTCGGAGTGACCAATCACTTTTAGTCCAGTGCTGTTCTCTGGCTCTACTATCCCACAGACATAAGAGGCACGAGCATTTAGTATAGCCTGCCTGCTGACCCAAAAGCATCGTGAGTATTTTGAGGTCCCCACAAACCATCCATTGATGGTCCTGACATTTGATTTTTTGTCCAGGATAATGTCCAAATCGTTATAGTTTTCGTCCATTTGTACAAAATGTCGTATCGAAAGCGATGCAAATTTATTTCTGTTGTGCAATAATACTACTTTAAGACTAGTTTTGGATGGCGCCATTGAGATGAGTCATACTGGATATCAAAGTAATGCATGAGTCCTTCCACATCATTGCGAGAAACTAAATTTCCTCCTTTTGAGAAAAAACTTGGTAAATTCTTTTTCTTGGTGTCTGTAGAATGAAAATGAGGTGCCAGATGATAAAAGACTTTTATTTTTTAATGTGGAACCTAACAGTTTGGCTGCATTTTTTGAAAGACCTAAATCTCTTACTAGATCATTGAGCTCACTTTGAGAAAATAGTTGAGGCCTTTCTTCTTCGTCTGAAGAAAAACCTGAGCTTGACTCACCCTGAGGAGGAAATGTAACTTCGTCCTCCAACTCAATCGGGTATTCATCCAAACTGGAAGGTGGCTGTGGGATAGGTATTTCAGAGCTGTGGGGCACTGGACGTATAGCTGAGTCAAGGTTAGGATAACTTATGCTTCTTTTGTTTTTTTAATTGAATCCCTTTACGTCAACTGAACAGAAGTAGCAATCAGTGGTATGGTTTTTCATCTCACGCCATATCATAGAAATTCCAAATTGAAATGCATTTTTCTTAACCTTAAACCACAAACGAAGATCTTCTTGACATCTTATGCGGGGCTCATGGTTTATCTTGATCACCAAGTTTTGATTTAAAGTAAGCAAAATAAACTTTCCTCACAAAATCACTGACGTTTCTCTGTTGACTTTTAATAGTGTATTCACTACAGGTATAACAAAAACTGCTTGGAGAAATAACACAACCTCTTGTAGCCATGACTAGACAGAAACAACAGCACTGTTCACTTGAATACCAATATGTCTACTGAGAATTTCTCTTCATTTCATGGAAGATACAAATCGTCATTTGACTTGCCGCAACACGATAAAACTGAACAATAAGATAGTTTGCATTTGCTTCTGGCGCCCAGGAGTTCACGGTAAAACCTGCAAGTGGTAACAAAGAATAGTTAATATTGTAAGTTTTTTAAATTTAAGTTTATTTTATCTATTACAATTGATATTATTTTTAATAATTATTAAATTAGAAATCCACATAGGTTTATTACTAATGAACATTAATACTGCAATATACATAAAAACCTATGTGATAGAATTATTTGAATATTTTTCCTGTTTTTGGGAGGTCAAAATCTATAAGAGAATGTTAAGAAATCCTATGCAGGTTTTGAGTTGGTTTTTGACTACACTTTATGATTTCTGAGCGAATCATAAGTTGATTTTTGAATGCGTGCATAGTGTAGTTGTGGTCTCTGCCAGAGAAATCCCCGTCGCGTCTAGAAATAAGAAAACTCTCCCAGAGACAAAAGGTGACGGAGCTATACGACCAGAGCTGAATAAACATGAACGAGTTAATGCAAATCACTGTTTACTTATGTGGCTGATTGGATGTGCTAATAATCAGCGTTGTTGCAATTATTAGCGAAATCCAGAGTGGAGATCAACGACTAACAGGAACAACCGGTAAGAAAGGTTACAAATTAATCTTCTCGCTGTATGCAAGAAAAGGAAAATTTGACAGAAAAATTTTTGCCAGAGTGCTGCACTACTAAGGGCCACTTGTACGGTCCCCAGTTAGCAGCCGCTTGAGTTCTATTCTCGGAATATCGAAGAAAAGGCGTTGTACGCACACGTAATAACTCTTAACCGGAGAATAAATGTGTGATAATTAAACCGGTGATTCTGGCAGGGCTAGTGAGGTTAACCGGAGAATAAGTTTTGACAATGGCAGAAAAAGTTACATAATTAATGATGACAAGATTGTTTGTTAGAACGAGAAAGGAGAAGAAACGGAGATATTATACACATTATATGGAAGAATATGACGATTCCAAGTTTAATGTAAAAAATTCGTAATAATGCTTCTCGATTTCACGCTTGAGAAACTGGAGCGTCTGAATGAAATGTGATACTATTTCCTAACATATAACTTTTTGCTTGTAGCAGGCCTAACTGGCATTTAATACTGGTACTCAGTGAATTATTTTCTGTCGTATTATTTATGCAAATGAGATAGATAAAAATGACCATTTGTGCTAAAGCAATCTCGCTTATTTGGCGTGTGTTACTATATCCGCAATATTTGAAAGGCTGTTTCGTTTGATCTAGCAGACAGTGAGAAGACAGACGTAATCAGTCTTGGGTACTACTCATGTTAACAGCCTTTTCAGTATTGGCCAACGACGTTTTGATTTTTCATGTAGCAAAACGTTTGACGAACTTTGATGTAATAGAGTCTTTCACAGAAAGAAAAGCACGCATTGCAAAGCTGAAGCAAGATTACAGAGAAAAAAAATCTGGGACCTAAGGATTGAAGAAATGTGTACGCTTGCCTCTTGTCTTCATTGGTTTTATATTTCCTACATTTACTTTTATGCCGCATAAAAGATAAAGTTATTATCTAACAGGCAATGAAGAGCGCAAATTTTCTGAAGCACTCTTATTCTCTCTGCTACAAGTAGCCCCACACAGTAGGAATCGTGAGTTTCTTTTAAGGGGGGAGAGGCACCGTGGTACATTTTAATTTACATTGTCCTGAATAAGAGTTTGAAGGCTTACATTCCAACATATACGCGTTTAAATTACACAGAGAGAAATACAGTGATATGCGATAGAAGGATGTTGTGTGAAGAGGCGTGGTACTGCACTTCGGCGCACTTATAATAACAAAACTTACATTTTCTCGAACATATATGTTTTATATAGGAAACTCTTCAGGAAGATGTGCGTTACAAAATGAACGTATTTTTGAAAAATCTTTTTTTTAATTTTTGACGTTCCATCACAAACTCTCGAGGGGGAGGGAGGGCACTATAAAGTTTTTGCCCCGATTCGGAAATATCATAGATCCGGGGTTGATTAACTCCCTTTGTATTTATTTCTGCTTTTCACTCCTTTTTATCTTTATTTAAGTACCGGTATGTAATCATTTACTTTTACGAGCACAAATATGCAATATCTGCTCTCACTATCTCTTCACTAACCTCAATGGGATTTTTATTTAGCCTATTCCTCGCTTTATCCAGATGTTTCATTTTTCTTGTAAGTTTATCCCTTGAGGCTAGTAGAACACTGAATTCATGCACTTTTCTTCGGAATACATTGTTGTCTTATCCCAGTCCCGGAAAGCAAGGGCAAGTTTAGCTTACTAGATATCACAAAGACGGTGATCATTTAATATGTGAGACATTGGTGTTACATGTAGTACGTTGCACAACATTTTGTAAGTTCTTGACGTAAGCGGCTTTATCTAGAATACGATCGAGGCAGCCTCTTCTTTATCTTTGACATGCTATCTTATTTGTTCTTCTGCTCATCCTCTCATTAACTTTGTAGAGTGTCACGATAATCAGAGCATTAATATTATGATGATGTTAGGTTAAACTGCTGATGCAACATAGTTCGTAAGCTGGGCCCATTACCTTTGACTAATTTACTTCGAAGCACATAACATGTTTAAGCAATCAGCTGTTATCAGGTGCCAAGTGAGTGACCCAGGTGCAAACGCGGCTATGTGAACAGAAAACAAAAATTTAGTTAGAGCCGCTCTCTTGGACGGTTTTTATTGCCTGGTGTGCTGTATCCATCAGGCTGCAAAAATGACTCTTGTGCGTTTAAAATGAGGTGGGAAAGTTGCGCGTGGGTGCAAAGGTGGCCATGTCTTTAACGTGTAGGGTTGCAACATTGACCAAATCCTAACCGGCAGCAAAAGAGGCCAAGTCTTAAGGAAACTGACTGGCTGGGCCCTCGTTCCACTGTTGATTTTAGAAGTATTATGCGGTCAGTTCTACTGCAGTGGACGAGGATAATGAAACCTAAACTTCTACTATTGAAGAACACGTCGACGAACTCGATGAAAATAAAGGCGACGACAAATTGTAGTTCCAGGAGGAGATGAAGTAATATAGAGCATTTTAAACGAAATATCGAGGAAAAGAAGAGATAAGGGAGACCACTTCTTACAGCAATATTCAAATATTTATAAGTTACAGACTTAATATTCAAATATTTATAAGTTACAGACTTAATATTGTTGGAATTAATTACGTAGCCATATAAATTAACCTGCTCTTGCTGCTTCGTTGCCAAGGAACCTCTACAAATCTAAAACATAATTCTCCCTTCGAACACATTCCTCGTTAATTCAGTGTACTTGAAAAGAGAAACACTGAACTTTTGATTGCTCAGACGTATAACTAGTATCTGTTGGTTTCCAATTAATTTTATTTTTCATCCATTTTTAGATACCAACCGAAAGGGTTTCCACAGATGGCGAATTGTAAACATAGTGCTAGAAACTTGAAATGTTAGGAGCTCAATATGCAGGACGTATGATGGGTCCATGAAACGTTTTACAGAGAAAGTAACCGAGACTGGCAGAGCAACTATATTCAACAGCATGTCACCGTATCATCTTTACGGAAAACTGAGTTGACAGGTGACAAAGTATCAAGAAATCAAGTAATTACGAACTTTGTGCTTCCAAAAAGACGTGAAAGAGTTTCCAAAACCATAAGTGTGTGCAGAACGGTTTTTTGCAGGTAAAAAAAATTGTCAAAGTATTATGAACGGGTCCTCACGTGCAACCACTGAAAGAAGCGGTGGTGAGTGGTGGTGACACAAGGACGAAGTTATACAAAATTCAGATGACATTATCTCTGCCGCTGTATTTCGCGAAGTACTGCATTATCTAGACTTAAAACGCGTGGTGCTGTAGAATTCTTAAGGAAGATAAACTCAGGTTCTGGGTATTTGTGTTCTGTCCTGGACTAATTGCAAGGAGGGTGAATGTGGCACGTTTTTATGAATTAGACCTCAAGTACCCACACACAGAGATTTAGACCACATGATGGAGCTAGTGGACCAAAGAAGAGGAGCAAGGTAATAAATTCACGAAGAACAAATGTATGAAAAATGCAATACACAGGCTGTAACGGCTGTAAGTGCAGATATTTCTATTGGTGACTGAGAACGGTCTACTGAACAACATTACATCAGTACATACTTTATTTCCTGACTATTAATTAGAAGTTGATGTTTTTATATTGGGTAGTACCTCTCAATAGATGCGGCAAGAGCAAGCCATTAATGTTTCTTTTCCCTTGGGCAGCAGTTCAGGTGCTGCAGTGTGAATGCATGGAGACAGAACGGTCAGTCTATTCTGACAGGTGTAGTCCATTTATTGGTGCAGCTATGACCATGCAGAAAACCTCAGATTATAAAGTTTGTGACGTGTTTATGAGAAGATCGTTCGATGCAGAGAAAAAACAGCCTACACACTGGTACTTGTATATAAAAAGATACAATGAAATATGGTGGCAGAGGCAATGCCATCATAACTTATTTCTTCTACAACACAAGTTCACAGATTTATCGGTTCTTGAGCAGTGCAGAACACAAATGACAAAATGTGTATCCCACCCAAATTGAAAGTATTAAGGATCAGCTTATTACACTGAAGCAGTATAGTATACTAGTAGTATATCTACAGGGCTCCTGGCCCATAGTACACGTGTTTGTGATGGCAGATGTCCCGCTTGCCATCAAGCAGTGATAGGTGGTGATGAAGAGAGCGACAGTGTAATTAATGCTACTGCCGGCGCTTGGAGAATGGGTATGGCTTCCTCAGCAAACGTGTGTACGTGTGTGTACGTGTGTGTGTGTGTGTGTGTGTGTGCCTGTTAAGAACAAAATATGCACTCAAGATCCACCCCCGCCCCGCACCTCTATATAGTCCGATCTTAGTATGCAGTTGGTGCAATGCACAACGGACCATCAAATTAAGTGCCACATTGACATTTCCATGACTAAATTTTCTATATTAGTTGTGTAATTTAAAGATTCGTTCTATAACAGAACAAAACTCACACACAGCTCGCTTTATTGAGGCCACTGGTGTAAATTACAGTTTAAGATACACTTGGCGACGACTGTGATTCCATCTCAGTGCCTCAAATAGGGCAGTCAAAGAGCTTCTACGCCCAAAGAAACGTATTTAGATCTTCCAATCACTGTCCAATAAATAACCCAACAGCCAGCCTGGAAGTACACCATAAAGCCAGTCATCCTCTTCTCTGTATCCTCCACTTGACACCTGTACGTGACTGTAATTTTTTCTTGCACCCACTCTACTGTAGGACACAGTGGAGCCTAAAATTAATTGCCACAACTTATTTTCACGTTCGACACTTATAATCTCCAAGACAGATTACAGGGAAAAGAATTGCATTCAGTAGGTGAAGGGGTTGCTGTACTACTACAAGTCTCAGGAGTGATAACGTCTTTCGGCAAGATTTCACATAGACGGAAGCTCAATCTCTGACAGCAAATGAATATTCAATCTTTAAACAAGCCAAAATTGTCTGTATTGTTTATCAAAATATGTAACGACTTTTTGTATGTAACAATACAGAAGACACACAACTCACTTTGTTGACATTACTGGTGTAACGTACAGGAAACGTATCTTCGACGACGGCGGTGGTTTCGTGTTCCTGCTCGCTTTGTGCAAGGCACAGTGGACCCTCCGACTGTCACTATTTTATTTCCATATCTCGCTCACACACACACACACACACACACACACACACACACACACACACACACACACACACACACACACAAAATATACAAAACTGAAGGGGTCTTTAATGTGGTATATCATTTAAACTTCATATTCTATAATATGGGAGAGTAACTATGAAAGGAACCAAGTTAATTCACTAGTGGTATTTCCTATTGACAACTGTGACTCCCACTTTATTCTTCGCCCTCTACTTGCGTTCAGTATAGCTCGGTTCCGTCTCGCTTTATGTTCCTGTCAGTTACATATTAACGGTGATACACAACAGTATGGATAGGGTTACTGATTTGGAGTTGGCCAATATGTACGTCGTGTATGGGTTCATTGACTTCAGTGAAAGAACGACAGAATAACACTGCAGTGTAGGGTTTGAGGGGAACGGGGAGTGGGATTCAGACTGGGGGCTGTGCAGGCGCGGACTTACTGCGACAAACAATTTTTATTAAACCAAGAATATCATACACAACAATTAACAAAATAACAGTCTGACAAACTTAATTTAAATATGTTTCAATTACAGTTCATGAACTATGGGGATTATAACAACACAATAAATGAATTAACAGTTTTTTCAGATAATAAGAAAAAAATTCGAAGTTAACTGCAATCCAGTAATACTAAATTTGGGGGTAACATAAAGAACATAAACAGGTCACAATATACAATAATTATAAAACGAAAACAGCTTGGAAACAGAACCCCCTAACACAAACAATAAGTCAGGAAATCAGCTCTCAAATTTAATTAAGGTATCATACATTTACATTACATTTATCTCAAAAATGAGATCGACAGGAAGTGCAAAATGGCCAATCAGGGATGGCTAGAGGATAAATGTAAGGATTTAGAGGCTTATCTCACTAGGGGTAAGATAGATACTGACTACAGGAAAATTAAATAGACCTTTGGAGAAAAGAGAACCACTTGTATGAATATCAAGAGCTCAGATGGAAACCTAGTTCTAAGCAAAGAAGGGGAAGCAGAAATGTGGAAGGAGTATATAGAGGGTCTACACAAGGGCGATGTACTTGAGGACAATATTGTGGAAATGGAAGAGGATGTAGATGAAGATGAAATGGGAGATATGATACTGCGTGAAGAGTTTGACAGAGCACTGAAAGACCTGAGTCGAAACAAGGCCCCGGGAGTAGACAACATTCCACTAGAACTACTGACGGCCTTGGGAGAGCCAGTCCTGACAAAACTCTACCATCTGATGAGCAAGATGTATGAGACAGGCGAAATACCCTCAGACTTCAAGAAGAATATAATAATTCCAATCCCAAAGAAAGCAGGTGTTGACAGATTACCGAACTATCAGTTTAACAAGTCACAGCTGCAAAATACTAACGCGAATTTTTTTACAGACGAATGGAAAAACTAGTAGAAACCGACCTTGGGGAAGATCAGTTTGGATTCCATAGAAATGTTGGAACACGTGAGGTAATACTGACCCTAGGACTTATCTTAGAAGCCAGATTAAGGAAAGGCAAACCTACGTTTCTAGCATTTGTAGACTTAGAGAAAGCTTTTGACAATGTTGACTGGAATACTCTCTTTCAAACTCTGAAGGTGGCAGGGGTAAAATATAGGGAGCGAAAGGCAAGTTACAATTTGTATAGAAACCAAATGGCAGTTATAAGAGTTGAGGGACATGAAAAGGAAGTAGTGGTTGGGAAGGGAGTGAGACAGGGTTGTAACCTCTCCCCGGTGTTATTCAATCTGTATATTGAGCAAGCAGTGAAGGAAACAAAAGAAAAATTCGGAGTAGGTATTAAAATCCATGGAGAAGAAATAAAAACTTTGAGGTTCGCCGATGACATTGTAATTCTGTCAGAGACAGCAAAGGACTTGAAAGAGCAGTTGTACGGAATGGATAGTGTCTTGAAGGGAGGATATAAGATGAACATCAACAAAAGCAAAACGAGGATAATGGAATGTAGTCGAATTAAGTCGGGTGATGTTGAGGGTATTAGATTAGGAAATGAGACACTTAAAGTAGTAAAGGAGTTTTGCTATTTGGGGAGCAAAATAACTGATGATGGTCGAAGTAGAGAGGATATCAAATGTAGACTGGCAATGGCAAGGAAAGCCAGGAAGTCGTTTCTGAAAGTTTTTGTATGGAGTGTAGCCATGTATGGAAGTGAAACATGGATGATAAACAGTTTAGACAAGAAGAGAATAGAAGCTTTCGAAATGTGGTGCTACAGAAGAATGTTGAAGATTAGATGGATAGATCACATAACTAATGAGGAGATGTTGAATAGGATTGGGGAGAAGAGACGTTTGTGGCACAACTTGACTAGAAGAAGGAATCGGTTGGTAGGACATGTTCTGAGGCATCAGGGGATCACCAATTTAGTATTGGAGGGCAGCGTGGAGGGTAAAAATCGTAGAGGGAGACCAAGAGATGAATACACCAAGCAGATTCAGAAGGATGTAGGTTGCAGTAGGTACTGGGAGTGAAGAAGCTTGCACAGGATCGAGTAGCATGGAGAGCTGCATCAAACCAGTCTCAGGACTGAAGACCACAACAACAACAACAACAACAACAACATTTACATTTAGATAAATTACTAAATCTACTAACAGTTACCTTCACCAGCTACTTACTATTAGCAGCACTACTACCAACCAACTAAAATACTACCACCCCAAAATTACAATACTAGTCTCTGTACAACATCATATACAATAATAATAACAATGATAATAATGACAGATGCAATTAACAAAACTCTGGCTTCGAGAGAAATGTTTACCCAATTTGTATGTAAGCATAGTAACTTCGGCAGCACATGTGCACACTATCCTTTTCTGTAGTAATTGCCTGAAACTCAGCGCCCCTCACTTGTGCTCTTCACTGTGCACTAAATAGCATATGAACAGTATATGAATCAACATTCCACTAACCACACCACTAAAGCATACCGTTAGTACTCCTCTCGTAATATCGAAGCCCCTGTTCACGTATATGGCCCAGGAAAGACATTAACCACCCTCCTGCCTATCTCCACACGCTACGGCTACAGCCCACGTCGATCATCAGTGGAGTCTATACCGAGGTCATCGGCACAGCAAATCCTCAGTAGACTTCGTATTCCTTGGTTGTCCACTGACTGACCTTGTTCATTCCTCTGCCCTCACACCTTGGCCCCTGTGGTGCTCGTATTGATACCAGTACAGACAGACCACCCTCTGGTGGCGCACCACCTCGAACATCTGCCAAAACGTCTCTCTGGCTGTAAGCAAAACAAACTGCCACTTGTCCCCCTAAAGCCGGCCGAAGTGGCCTTGCGGTTCTAGGCGCTGCAGCCTGGAACCGCGAGACCGCTACGATCGCAGGTTCGAATCCTGCCTCGGGCATGGTTGTGTGTGATGTCCTTAGGTTAGTTAGGTTTAACTAGTTCTAAGTTCTAGGGGACTAATGACCTCAGAAGTTGAGTCCCATAGTGCTCAGAGTCATTTGAACCATTTTGTCGTCCTAAACTCTTGTCTGCTTGTACACCAACTGGATGAAGGGAGCACCCATATACAGAAACAGGATAAACAAGTTGCGGTAATATCACAAGGCTGCACATATTACAACATAACTCATTGAGTATATGCCGATTTCACTTGTGAGATTTGAGCCCTACTTTCCCTGCCGTAGAAATGTCCTTAATTAAAAAAGAGCCTGAAATGACAAACTGAATAATTTTAAAAGGTCCCTTAATGCGTGGCAGGAGCTGCCCCATCAGCTGCAATCTCCTCACGTACACGCAGGACCCCCCCCCCCCCCCCAAATCTAAACGCAGTAGACCGTCTCCTGCGATGGTAATCCTTAACCCCTTGCCCATGGCCCACCAAGATATTTCTTCACGCCCTACACCATATTTCTCTGATCTCCTTCAGGGATAACTTAAAAAAAAAATCCTCCCGAACAGGCCGTGAAGGCCCAACGGTACCGACCGGCTGCCGCGTCATCCTCAGCCCATAGACGTCCCTAAATGCAGATATGGAGGAGCATGTGGTCAACACACCGCTCTCCCAGCCGTATGTCAGTTTCTGAGATGGGAGCCGCTACTTCTCAATCAAGTAGCTCCTCAATTTGCCTCACAAGGGCTGAGTGCCAACAGCGCTCGAGACACCAGACGGTCGCCCAGCCAAGTGCTATCCCAGCCCGCCAGCGCTTAACTTCGGTGATCTGACGGGAAATGGTGTTACCACTGTGGCAAGGCCGTTGGCGGGGATAACTTACTCGGCGACATATTCTCAGTCTACCACAACTTACACAATGGGGAGTTAATTCTAAATAAAAAAATTAATGCCGCCAACGGCCATTATGCGTCTCATGCCTGGCTGTGTTAAAGGCAAACATTAACTAGAGTTTTGTTCCGACGTGTGTGGTCAGAATGATGTTAAGCAATCAAGATCGCCCTCAAATTTCGGTTCACTTTCTACAAACAAAGGGTTCAGGTAGTACCCCGCGCTATAGAATACCTGATTCCCAATCCATTAAAGACTACTTGAAGACTCTGAAGGTAAATACTGCGGCATTATCAGAAATTAACTCTGCAACTACCAAAGGTAACGAAAATTCTCTTCAGCCAGTATCCACCCGTCTGCTGCCCTTGATCTGGTAAACGGACCCACAAAATCGATGTACAAAGTCTACAAGTAGTTTCTGCTCGTTTAGAAGCTAGCAAAACGTGCTCACTATCTTCTAGAGTTGACTAGTGGAACATGTTTCCCATGCTCACACCGTCGATAAACTTTCCCTTTCACACGAATCGCTAGTGGACACGTTTTATAAATTTCTCGCTGTCCCCTCCCCCCTCCGCTCTTCGAAACTGGTGAGAATAGGCGAATAACATGGATACAACTTTCTCGGATTGAACATGGCCTAATAACTTTCGCTCACTCTCTTCTCTGTTTATTTGCCCCTAAGAACACATCCTCTTCCTGATACGTGGCAATACCCTTCAACATTGATTCACTCCCTGGTGCTCACTATCCTGATCTGGTCCATTCACTCCTTTTTCTTCTTAACCCTCTTTAAACATGCAACTCAGCCTGTCCACAATGATACTTTCTGTTCCTCCTTACGTGTATGATTTCAGATTTAAAAGTCGAAGTTCAGTAGTCTGCCTAGCGATGCGGCTTCTGTGTTTCAGCGGCGCCATACCCACGATGCTCTAGAATTGGCTGCCAAGTACAAGATGTCATCAGTATCCAACACCAGCTACCCACAAACTGATTGGTTTGACACTAGTTATCACGACTGTCAGTAATCTACCAGGGTCAAGGATACCACATATCGGTTCATTATTAATTTCACAGGAAAAAAAAGCTGTGTCCTATATCGCTGATACACAAACCTAGCTTAAAGTCCTCGAGGGACGGTAGTCGAACTGACACCTAGCTGCCCTCTTAGGATACTATCAACTGCTAGTATCCAACACCTTCTTCTGCTGTAGGCAATTTCCACAGCGAAAGCACCTGTTATAATCTAAACCTCGTTCTCACTACCCTGTTCACAATCCTCTTCTAGGCGCACATATCTAAATCTTTCAGCACAGGTGTGGAGTTACTTTGACTAATAATTTTTATCCCAAAAAATCTACCTTGACAGATAACGAAAAAGCTATTTGTCAAACGGCATTTAAATGCGTAGCCCAGTTATAGGGCCTGAAACATGGACCTTGCAACAACATAATAAGGGAATTAAGATTTCTTCAGCACAGTAATAAAACCATTTGATATTAACACCGCCGCAGTAACACTTAGGTAGGGGGCAACAGCAAGAATACAAACAGTTCACAGTATTCTGCCACTTG
Organism: Schistocerca piceifrons; assembly: GCF_021461385.2. NCBI lineage: Eukaryota > Metazoa > Arthropoda > Insecta > Orthoptera > Acrididae > Schistocerca > Schistocerca piceifrons. Next base: position 850,465,223 of record NC_060139.1, read on the forward strand.
CCCAAAAAAATAACATTAATAAAATGAAAATAGCTTGCCAACAGAAGCCCTTAATATAATCAATAAAGCAGGAAAGCAACTCTGAGATTGAACTGGGCTCTCATACATTTACATTTAAAATAAATACCAAAACTACTAACCATTCCCTTTACCAGCTACCTACTATTGGCAACACTACTACCCACCAACTTAAATACTACCTATACAAAGGTAGCAAACTATTCTCCATATAATAGCATATGAAATTATGGTTACACTCACAGTCTAATACTAACAGACGAGATGAGCATAGCTCTTATTTCAGGAAAACAAACGTCCCGTCCCCTCCTCCCCCCCCCCTCCCCCCTCCATGAAAGCAAACAGTGACCTGAACATCACATTTTGTACAGAGTCTATCTGTGTGGAATATGTCTGGCAAAATTTTTACACTCGGTACACACGGGTTGTGCCCTTTACTCTGCACTAGTCACTGTTTGAATCAACTCATGCGAGCAGTATTCCACTGCCAGTCACCAGAGAGCACTCTTAATGCTCCTCTTGTAATATGGTAGCCCTTGTTTGAGTATGCTCAGGAATGACAGACTTGGGAAGGACACCAAGTGCCCTCCAGTCCACACTCTGCTACAGCACTTCACTTCAACCGTCGGTGGAGTCCCACTCCCGGCTCTCGACACGCCAGCTCTGAAGCACGATCCTTGCTCCTTTGCCGTCCAACCACCAAATACATTAACTCCTTCGTCTTTGCACGTTGACTCCAACACTACTCATGTCAATATCTGCACAGACAGCCTGCCAGCTGATGGCTTACTGCCACGAAAAGCCGCCAAAACTCTCTTGCCAGAGGCAAACAAATATGCCACTTCAGACAGTACAACGATATGCCCAGCTGTTCTCGCAGCAGTAACAACAATCACATTGAAACTTGGAAACAATCACATTGCTGTACTTTAGTTTCACGTGTCGGTAGCTACATAAACCAGTGCTTGGTGTTGTAGGTATTGATGATAACATATTACATTTCTTTTATACTGTTGTGAAATTATTTTGTCAGAACAAAGTTAAAAATGGTAACAGTTCCATTATTACTCTGTCATGGGCCTCAGAAACCCCGCATCCCTTTACTAAAAAATTCAGACTATATCCCTGTAGAAAATTGAACAATCTGTTTGTGGGGTCTAGGTTACCCGTATAACAAATCTCAAACGATAAGCATCCTGGAAATTGCAACACAATTCGCCACATTATTTATAAAATGAACAGTTTCAGTCCTCGGAGAACTCCATAATGTAACAGCCGAAACACTAGCAGCCAGGACAGCAGACCGGCAACCAACCAGATCGCAGTTACCAGCAAAAGCCCTGCCAGCTCAGCAGGTTAGTCATGGCTTCCGCAACCAGCACTTCCATGTGAGGCACATCACACCGACTCCTGTCTCGTGAGCGACCGACATACCGATTACGCCTCGCTAACACATCTACCCTGCTTCAAATGTTTCTAAATGGCCTCGATATAGGGGGGGCCTTCCGCAGCTATCAGCAGGTGGAAACAGAATATAAACCACCATGACCAGGCTGTCAGCAAGTCGTCACAGTTGAGTCATCCGCGATGGTGGAAGAGTAGCTGGTCAGTCTCCAGCCCAGGCACAGGGACGTTGCCTCACCACCCCACAGCCATCAGCCGCCTTTCGCTAGGGTACTGTGGTAGCTGGGCCATCGGTACTGTCCAAAGGAGATACCTGAACCGATATGCCTGCACCTGAATGCTGGGGTTTAAGGATCACCTCTCGTCGTATGCAGGCTGTCTGTTTCAGATGTGCTGAACCCTGTCCGTTTGTGTTCATCAATGAAGTGTTCTATCAACTGATTGCCTGCCTTCTCTGCCTGCTCCAGCGCCAACCTCCAGCAGAGAATCACTCCTACCCTTCAGTGCACCCTGTTACAATAACTTACGATTACACCTGACGAATTTTTCCCATTAAAAAGAAGTACCACATTGTATCTAATGGATATTTATTAACGCAGTCATGAAGCTGGCAAGTACTCGGGAGCTCGTATTTTGTTGTCTAAGCAACAGGATGGCATCGTATTACTTACCTTCGCAAAGCCAGGTAACATGGCACTGTTACTTGCAACCATCTTGACCTTATGGACGAACACAGCTATCGTATTTTCACAGCCGGCCGGTGTGGCCGTGCGGTTCTAGGAGCTTCAGTCTGGAACCGCGTGATCGCTGCAGTCGCAGGTTCGAATCCTGCCTCGGGCATGGATGTGTGTGATGTCCTTAGGTTAGTTAGGTTTAAGTAGTTCTAAGTGACTGATGACCACAGATGTTAAGTCCCATAGTGCTCAGAGCCATTTGGACCATTTAATTTCACAGGATCTCTGTCTTTGGAATCCTAGTTACTCTTGCAGAGATTTTTATTACACAAGAAGCCCATAATAGGCTAGCATAAAATAAGTTTCATAATTCTACAGCAAACTGTGCATCTGTGAAACGACTACTCTAGAAAATTGAAATGGCCTGTACCTTTTCTCAATTGCTTGAAAAGCCTAATGTGAACTTCGAGATGTTTTTTATTCACGCATAAGGTCATAATACAGGAAAAATTCAACAGCAAATAATGGTTGCAAATAATGAGTGACTGAGTAGTTAAAAATGGTTCTGGAAATTTGACGAAACCGAAATGGACATGCATGGTTGCAATGCTCACTACTGGTTGGGATATTTGAGTCGTAACACATAATGCACCAAACACTGGATGTCATAAAAACAGAGTTTTCCTCCAGATCGCAACCATCTTTCGGCCATCAGATTTTGATGTAGTTACGGTATTGTGTCAGATTGAAAATTGTATCATACGCATGGTCAAATGAAAAGTTACTGACGAGAGGAAAGCACATTCTACATTGACAGTAGGTAACCTCTGCTATCGATACACTGGAGTCATAAGTGCGATACAAAGAGCTCACTGACCCTGGCAACTAGTTGAGCCACACCTGTCATTATCATTCTCTTCGGCCTTCTCCTCTCTTCCTCACATTTGTTCACAGCAGATGAAACTGATTCATCGCAGGGTGAAACTTGCTACTACTACTCCACATTAACCTGAACTCTAAACACAATGCTTTGGCTGTTGAATGGCAACTATCGACGTAGAAAGTAGTAGGTAGGCTAGGAGAGTTCTGGAACAAAGCAATCCACTACCCACTTCCTCTATTACATCACTGATGACATCATCTGATTCCCCCTCCCCTATGACATCACGCACTGTCGTGAGATTTCTGCTAATCGGCCAAAATGCCCTGTATAAAATAGCAGGAAATTTAAAATAACCCAGCTGTGACAGTCGTTTTCTATCCTCCACTCCTATGACATCATTGTGGAAGAAGGGCTGTTGTAATAACTATAAATTTGCAGAAAATCCAAGAATGTGCTTTTCCCTATTGATAGAAGCAGGTTCTTACGGTAAGTGTAAAATCTAAGATGGGTACTGGGTTTTCCCCATGACATCACTCGCCTGAGACAAAGGATGTTTGCTTCCCCATCAGGTCCCCCCTACTATGACTAAACTACTTTCGCACACCTTGACTCGAAATTCTCTACCTGGCGCTGCTGTTCATGCACTGCAAGCATCTCCCCAGGCTGGCTGATCACATTTAACTCAGCCCCAGTATCATTCATGCATCACCATATAACGCGACATGGTGCCACATAAGCAACAACTTCACGTCGTAGGCCATTCAATTTCTTCTGTACGGTAGGACTCTGAACAGAGCAGTGCTATATTGTCAGATTAGAGTGCACAATTGTTGTTGTTGTTGTGGTCTTCAGTCCTGAGACTGGTTTGATGCAGCTCTCCATGCTACTCTATCCTGTGCAAGCTTTTTCATCTCCCAGTACCTACTGCAACCTACATCCTTCTGAATCTGCTTAGTGTATTCATCTCTTGGTCTCCCTCTACGATTTTTACCCTCCACGCTGCCCTCCAATACTAAATTGGTGATCCCTTGATGCCTCAGAACATGTCCTACCAACCGATCCCTTCTTCTGGTCAAGTTGTGCCACAAACTTCTCTTCTCCCCAATCATATTCAATACTTCCTCATTAGTTATGTGATCTACCCATCTAATCTTCAGCATTCTTCTGTAGCACCACATTTCGAAAGCTTCTATTCTCTTCTTGTCCAAACTATTCATCGTCCATGTTTCACTTCCATACATGGCTACACTCCATACGAATACTTTCAGAAATGACTTCCTGACACTTAAATCAATACTGGATGTTAACAAATTTCTCTTCTTCAGAAACGCTTTCCTTGCCATTGCCAGCCTACATTTTATATCCTCTCTACTTCGACCATCATCAGTTATTTTGCTCCCCAAATAGCAAAATTTGTTTACTACTTTAAGTGCCTCATTTCCTAATCTAATTCCCTCAGCATCACCCGACTTAATTAGACTACATTCCATTATCCTTGTTTTGCTTTTGTTGATGTTCATCTTATATCCTCCTTTCAAGACACTGTCCATTCCGTTCAACTGCTCTTCCAAGTCCTTTGCTGTCTCTGACAGAATTACAATGTCATCGGCGAACCTCAAAGTTTTTATTTCTTCTCCATGAATTTTAATACCTACTCCGAATTTTTCTTTTGTTTCCTTTACTGCTTGCTCAATATACAGATTGAACAACATCGGGGAGAGGCTACAACCCTGTCTTACTCCCTTCCCAACCACTGCTTCCCTTTCATGTCCCTCGACTCTTACAACTGCCATCTGGTTTCTGTACAAATTGTAAATAGCCTTTCGCTCCCTGCATTTTACCCCTGCCACCTTTAGAATTTGAAAGAGAGTATTCCAGTCAACATTGTCAAAAGCTTTCTGTAAGTCTACAAATACTAGAAACGTAGGTTTGCCTTTCCTTAATCTTTCTTCTAAGATAAGTCGTAAGGTCAGTATTGCCTCACGTGTTCCAGTGTTTCTACGGAATCCAAACTGATCTTCCCTGAGGTTGGCTTCTACTAGTGTTTCCATTCGTCTGTAAAGAATTCGTGTTAGTATTTTGCAGCTGTGACTTATTAAGCTGATAGTTCGGTAATTTTCACATATGTCAACACCTGCTTTCTTTGGAATTGGAATTATTATATTCTTCTTGAAGTCTGAGGGTATTTCGCCTGTTTCATGCATCTTGCTCACCAGATGGTAGAGTTTTGTCAGGACTGGCTCTCCCACGGCCGTCAGTAGTTCCAATGGAATATTGTCTACTCCGGGGGCCTTGTTTCGACTCAGGTCTTTCAGTGCTCTGTCAAACTCTTCACGCAGTATCATATCTCCCATTTCATCTTCATCTACATCCTCTTCCATTTCCATAATATTGTCCTCAAGTACATCGCCCTTGTATAGACCCTCTATATACTCCTTCCACCTTTCTGCTTTCCCTTCTTTGCTTAGAACTGGGTTTCCATCTGAGCTCTTGATATTCATACAAGTCGTTCTCTTATCTCCAAAGGTCTCTTTAATTTTCCTGTAGGCGGTATCTATCTTACCCCTAGTGAGATAGGCCTCTACATCCTTACATTTGTCCTCTAGCCATCCCTGCTTAGCCATTTTGCACTTCCTGTCGATCTCATTTTTGAGACGTTTGTATTCCTTTTTGCCTGTTTCACTTACTGCATTTTTATATTTTCTCCTTTCATCAATTAAATTCAATATTTCTTCTGTTACCTAAGGATTTCTACTAGCCCTCGTCTTTTTACCTACTTGATCCTCTGCTGCCTTCACTACTTCATCCCTCAAAGCTACCCATTCTTCTTCTACTGTATTTATTTCCCCCATTCCTGTCAATTGCTCCCTTATGCTCTCCCTGAATCTCTGTACAACCTCTGGTTCTTTTAGTTTATCCAGGTCCCATCTCCTTAAATTCCCACCTTTTTGCAGTTTCTTCAGTTTTAATCTACAGGTCATAACCAATAGATTGTGGTCAGAGTCCACATCTGCCCCTGGAAATGTCTTACAATTTAAAACCTGGTTCCTAAATCTCTGTCTTACCATTATATAATCTATCTGATACCTTTTAGTATCTCCAGGGTTCTTCCATGTATACAACCTTCTTTCATGATTCTTAAACCAAGTGTTAGTTATGATTATGTTGTGCTCTGTGCAAAATTCGACCAGGCGGCTTCCTCTTTCATTTCTGTCCCCCAATCCATATTCACCTACTATGTTTCCTTCTCTCCCTTTTCCTACACTCGAATTCCAGTCACCCATGACTATTAAATTTTCGTCTCCTTCACAATCTGAATAATTTCTTTTATTTCATCATACATTTCTTCAATTTCTTCGTCATCTGCTGAGCTAGTTGGCATATAAACTTGTACTACTGTAGTAGGCGTGGGCTTCGTATCTATCTTGGCCACAATAATGCGTTCACTATGCTGTTTGTAGTAGCTTACCCGCATTCCTATTTTCCTATTCATTATTAAACCTACTCCTGCATTACCCCTATTTGATTTTGTGTTTATAACCCTGTAGTCATCTGACCAGAAGTCTTTTGCCTCCTGCCACCGAACTTCACTAATTCCCACTATATCTAACTTCAACCTATCCATTTCCCTTTTTAAATTTTCTAACCTACCTGCCCGATTAAGGGATCTGACATTCCACGCTCCGATCCGTAGAACGCCAGTTTTCTTTCTCCTGATAACGACATCCTCTTGAGTAGTCCCCGCCCGGAGATCCGAATGGGGGACTATTTTACCTCCGGAATATTTTACCCAAGAGGACGCCATCATCATTTAATCATACAGTAAAGCTGCATGCCCTCGGGAAAAATTACGGCTGTAGTTTCCCCTTGCTTTCAGCCGTTCGCAGTACCAGCACAGCAAGGCCGTTTTGGTTATTGTTACAAGGCCAGATCAGTCAATCATCCAGACTGTTGCCCTTGCAACTACTGAAAAGGCTGCTGCCCCTCTTCAGGAACCACACGTTTGTCTGGCCTCTCAACAGATACCCCTCCATTGTGGTTGCACCTACGGTACGGCTATCTGTATCGCTGAGGCACGCAAGCCTCCCCACCAACAGCAAGGTCCATGGTTCATGGTTCATGCACCATATACAAACACAATACCCTGTTTGGCGTGTAATAAGATGTCCCTCCCTCCCTCCCTCCCTCCCTCCCAGATCTTGCATGGTTCACCTGTATACTCGCTAAATTTTAAGCAATCATATTCCACACACGTTTCGTCTCTTCTAATAATGAATTGCTATGTCCAACAACAGATGAAAATACTGGGACTGCTATCTTTCTTCTAACATAGTGACGATAACAGAAAATTCATGAAATGTTAATCCTGCATCAACTGATCTGTTAAGTTTTATCTCATGTAAAACATGGTAAATCCTCTCAACATAGCAACAACTTGAAGTCCCTATCTAGACGCGGTGTTATGCTTCTACACCTATTATGCAGTGGATATCTGAGATTGCTAGAGTGTGAGAGTTCTCTAGCTCCCTTCCTCCCACAGACACCTAGTACGGTTCATCAGTTCATATGTGCTCTAATGTGCTTTAAGAGCACAACTTTTTAGTAGGAAGGTGAGTCCAGCTGTCAAGAACTTTGATTTGCAATTACTGTTAAAGAACTCTGTCACTTTTGTCACTGAAATTGACAGCTTAAATCACACCATAAATGACGTGTTCCTTAGCAATAAGAGTAATTTAAATGTTCATATGTACATTACAGAACCGTTTTGTCACACTGCTATGGTGCTTAAAATTTATTATCAGGTTGAGTCTCACGAAAAAAATCAGAAGGGATTATCCGTTATGTTAAATAATGAACTGCGCGTGGTGTATTCAATACCTACCTACGTGGCAGATTCTCCAAGATCGTGTCTGTGAGAGGCAGAGTCAAGGTTGAGACATTTTCACCTACATCGGAACAGCAGCGTAATAGCAGATTGAGTACTGGGCAAACATTGGTTATGAAGCATCTAAAATCCCCGTGACTGTATCATATAAGGTAGAAATGACTGACCAAATGTGTGTTCTGGTGGCATAAGTGCCTGTGATTTCGTAGTGCCTCTTCGTTCATCTTTAATGTATAGATTCAACTGTTGGGTAGAACTGCAACCTTGTCATACCCTTGGAATGCTGTTCATGAATGGCAGCAGAACACGCCGAATCACAAGACTGACGTACAATTTTGCAGTCGAGGCGCTTGGATTAACCACGATAGTGTTCCACCTGTCATACGAAATCGCAGCCCAGGTTATAACTCCGGGTGTATGCGCACAGACTAGTCAGGTTGGTTGCAGGCCCTCAGCTGGACTCCTTATAATCAACACACGGAACTCACTGACTCCGAGGCAGAATCAGCTTTCATCAGAAAACACAATAGGACTCCACCCTGCCCTCCAATGAGGTCTCAATTGACACCACTGAAGCCGCAAACGGCGGTGATTTGAGGTCAGTGGAATGCACGCTACAGGCTTTCTGAGTTGTTCTTGGAGTAACAAATTTGTAACAGTTGGTTCTGTCACTGTGATCCCAACTACTGCGCAAACTGTCACTGAAGATTCAGTACGATGCACCGGAACCATATGCCGAACATGATAGTCTCTCTCTCGGTAGTACCACATGGCTGTCTCGAATCCGTTCTTCTTGCGACCACCGCTACCAGCAATTGCGTACAGTCTCGACATTCTCGCCAACTCTTTCTGCAATATCGCAGAAGGGGCATCCATCTTCCCTTAGACCTATTACACGACCTCGTTCAAACTGAGTGAGATGTTGACAATGGCATCTTTGTAGCCTTAAAGGCCTTAACTAACATTAATTCACCATGTCCAGTCGCGAAGGTAATCAGCACCACTGTTATGGGACTGACACAAAAATTGAACAGACATCTTTCCGATGCAGATGCAGAAACGCGCCTACTAACTTTCGTTTGTCTCTCCTCCTCCTTGTTGGTGTGGTTTATTTTTTTTCTGTCAGTGTATGTGTTGATAATAGACAGTTTAGCGAGTCCTCTTTTATGTCCTGTGTGAGAGCACTGCAATTACACAAGAGACACTATTATGTTTCATAAATTTTTATCATAAAATTCATTGTATGTGTGCGCTATGCAATGAATGGGCATTTAGTTGACGGTGGCTGTAGTCAGTCTTACTGGTGGTGTCTTTCCTCCATCTTGATATTCTCATCCTTTTACTCAAAATAGTTTCACAAGAACTACGTCGTAATTCATCCGGAGAATTCAATTTGCGGTCCACGAACATTCCTCTCTCGCTTTCGCGTCGGGTTGTTTCGACCTGTTCACACCCAAGCAGCGTGCCTCTGAATTCTATGTTTGTTGTACCATCTTCATGTGGACTCCAAACACTGGAACAATACTTGAAAAGTGAGAGCAGAAATGTTCTGCATATCCTTTACGTAAAATGTTTGAATCTCTTCCTGTACATTGCACACATAACACTAACACTAACATTAACATTTACATTTGGATGTTTCAAACCATATCTTATTCTTTTCAGCCTTATGTAGGTTCCACCCGCTCGAGATTTTATTCTACTGATAAATCGACAACTACGCTTAGTATTAATAATTGATAGCATTCCTAACATGAAAGGAGGTCAGGCATTAATAGTAGAGGAATTTTTGTGCGCTGCAAATAGCTTAAGTAATATGTATTGGCTTGGCAGTACGTATTGATGTAAATAGTTCTCATTAATGTTGCATCACATTCCTTACAGCACACTACGAGTAGGCTGCTATCCAGCACTAAAATAGAAGCATAAGTATGTGTAAAGCCATTACCTTTAGAAATGTGTCTGGGTTGTAATGGGAAGTGGTGATTTAGAGCTAAACTTAGTGCGCCTGAAATGGTGCTGCTTTCTAAAATCTGGTCATAATTATGCGTTCCACCCAATGTGGAGATATTTGCCGTGGTGATGCTGTCATTCCTAGTATCAGCCTAGACACCCAGCACAAAGCCACAATCTCGCAGGAGGGTTGACTACTTAAACGGTGGCTGCCACAGGCCTCGCAAGTCGGTGTGATGTGCCTGCTCGTGTGGTAATCCGTGTAATCATCACGCATATAACTTAGCGGTGTGTGGAGGTTAGCTTAAATAAATAAGACGATATCCCAGTACTAAAATAAAATACACTAGTCTACATCCACGTCCTAATACACACAACTGTGGTAATATCGTAGAGACATGTCTACAAATAAAAACGACGTGACACGAACGTTTTACCAAACTTATAAAATAAACTGATATACATCCTCATTACTAACAAAGATGGTTTAAGCTGTGACGTATAACGCTGCGATGGTAGCAGCAATTTACCAAACCAAAAAGCTGTATTTCAACACTTCAGTATGCACCTAAAAGCTGGAAAGGGGTTTGCCAAGTTTAAAACTTTACAATCATTCGTTTGCTAGAATGGTAAAAACTTTTGTAATATGTACAAGTCTGGGGGTGTAGAAATAACTCCCACAGACCTTACATACTTTACGTAACTACGGCTGCTTTGTGTGCAAATTAATAAAGATTTTCTACAAGAATAGTCCGACAACCGTCTGACGAACATCCCAATCTATTCGAGGTTGCGGTCGATTCTGTTTGAATACCGCGCTGTGCACGTAATCTACGTGAATTTCGTAAACAATTATCTCCATATATCTCCATAAACCTACCCCTGGTTTGCATCATGCAGCCTGAGCTTGCCAATGCCTTATTAAGTACATCTTCATTTTATCTATTCATACTACTCTGAATAAAGAAGAGGATGGTATTACACTACAATTTATAATTGCAGTGTTTGACTCCCTAGTAACAAAGGTTAACAGAGCTCAAAGAAATGGAAAGTGACAGGTACATGAGCAAAATACGGAATATCAAGTCAGTTTGTTACTGAATTGAAGAACTTCTTAAATTGCAATGTAAACCTTAGAAGCCATGGCGTATAACTAACAAAAATGCTTGTTTCGGGCATAAGATGATCAAAGTTGAAACACTCCAAAAACTTCCATAAACAACTTACCGACAAAATCATTATTTACACTTTTTTCCAGATTTTATTGCCTTCCTTATCCAGAGCAATCACTGCTGAATTAGTAGCTCTTTTTTTAAATAGTAGAAATAATTGATCACAGTGTCGTTAATTGTTGTTGTTGTGGTCTTCAGTCCTGAGACTGATTTGATGCAGCTCTCCATGCTACTCTACCCTGTGCAAACTCCATCTCCCAGTACCTATTGCAACCTACATCCTTCTGAATCTGCTTAGTGTATTCATCTCTTGGTCTCCCTCTACGATTTTTACCCTCCACACTGCCCTCCAATGCTAAATTTGTGATCCCTTGATGCCTCAGAACATATCCTACCAACCGATCCCTTCTAGTAGTCAAATTGAGCCACAAACTTCTCTTCTCCCCAATTCTATTCAGTACCTCCTCATTAGTTACATGATCTACCCACCTAATCTTCAACATTCTTCTGTAGCAACACATTTCGAAAGCTTCTATTCTCTTCGGGTCCAAACTATTTATCGTCCATGTTTACTTCCATACATGGCTACACTCCATACAAATACTTTCAGAAACAACTTCCTGACACTTAAATCTATACTCGATGTTAAATTTCTCTTCTTCAGAAACGCTTTCCTTGCCATTGCCAGTCTACATTTTATATCTTCTCTACTTCGACCATCATCAGTTATTTTGCTCGCCAAATAGCAAAATTTGTTTACTACTTTAAGTGTCTCATTTCCTAATCTAATTCCTCAGCATCACCCGACTTAATTCGACTACATTCCATTATCTTCGTTTTGCTTTTGTTGATGTTCATCTTATATCCTCCTTTCAAGACACTGTCCATTCCTTTCAACTGCTCTTCCAAGTCCTTTTCTGTCTCTGACAGAATTACAATGTCATCAGGGAACCTCAAAGTTTTTATTTCTTCTCCCCGGATTTTAATACCTACTCCAAGTTTTTCTTTTGTTTCCTTTACTGGTTGCTCAATATACAGATTGAATAACATCGGGGAGAGGCTACAACCCTGTCTCACTCCCTTCCCAACCACTGCTTCCCTTTCATGTCCCTCGACTCTTACAACTGCCATCTGGTTTCTGTACAAATTGTAAATGGCCTTTCGCTCCCTGTATTTTCCCCTGCCACCTTTAGAATTTGAAAGAGAGTATTCCAGTCAACATTGTCAAAAGCTTTCTTTAAGTCTACAAATGCTAGAAACGTAGGTTTGCCTTTCCTTAATCTTTCTTCTAAGATACGTCGTAAGGTCATTATTGCCTCACGTGTTCCAACATTTCTATTGAATTCAAACTGATCTTCCCCGAGGTCGGCTTCTGCCAGTTTTTCCATTCGACTGTAAAGAATTCGCGTTAGTATTTTGCAGCTGTGACTTATTAAACGGATAGTTCGGTAATTTTCACATCTTTCAACACCTACTTTCTTTGGGATTGGACTTCTTATATTCTTCTTGAAGTCTGAGGGAATTTTGCCTGTGTCGCACATCTTGCTCATCAGATGGTAGAGTTTTGTCAGGACTGGCTCTCCCAAGGCTGTCACTAATTCTAATGGAATGTTGTCTACTCCCGGGGCCTTGTTTTGACTCAGGTCTTTCAGTGCTCTGTCAAAATCTTCCCGCAGTATCGTATCTCCCATTCCATCTTCATCTACATCCTCTTCCATTTCCATAATATTGTCCTGAAGTACATCGCCCTTTTATTGACCATCTATATACTCCTTCCACCTTTCTGCTTTCCCTTCCTTGCTTAGAACTGGGTTTCTAACTGAGCTCTTGATATTCATGCAAGTGGTTCTCTTTTCTCCAAAGGTCTATTTAATTTTCCTGTAGGCAGTATCTATCTTACCCCTAGTGAGATAAGCCTTTACATCCTTTCATTTGTCCTCTAGCCATCCCTGCTTAGCCATTTGGCACATCCTGTCGATCTCATTTTTGAGACGTTTGTGTTCCTTTTTGCCTGCTTCATTTACTGCATATTTATATTTTCCTTTCATCAATTAATTTCAATATTTCTTCTGTTACCCAAGGATTTCTACTCGCCCTCGTCTTTTTACCTACTTGATCCTCTGCTACCTTCACTAGTTCATCCCTCAGAGCTACCCATTCTTCTTCTGCTGTATTTATTTCCCCCATTCCTGTCAATTGTTCCCTTATGCTCTCCCTGAAACTCTGTACAACCTCTGTTTTAGCCAGTTTATCCTGGTCCTATCTCCTTAAATTCCCACCTTTTTGCAATTTCTTCAGTTCTAATCTACGTATCGATAATATGAACACTTTAATTGAAGGCAACAACTTAATACTCCAGTTAAACATGATAAGTCGACAGAGTTTTTCACAAATCCTGTGTTCATTTTCTGAGTAACAATCAACTTCATGATTTTGTTTAACTGGTTCAGTGTTCTTGCAGCTTCATAGTGTGGAAGTTTCTGGTAAAATTCTTCATGCAGTGGTTACACAAAGGGAAGTGGTGACTAAGTCTCTGAACTTCAGGTATTTTAACCCTTAGCCCGAAACATCTCTTAAATATGTGTAACTAGAAACATGTGCTCTTGTGGACCTGTTAACACTTTTTATAACGTAATTCCGGACTAGCTGATATTATAAGCAGATGGAATAATAATCAGCGCTTCTACAGACTTCTTGAATACGATACATACAATGAACATAAAAAAAATCCTGAGTATCTGTGGTAAATGGAAATGAGCGTTTGGCGTCATTGGCCGGGAGGCCCCTTGCGGGGCAGGTCCAGCCGCCTTGGTGCAGGTCTTATTACATTCGACGCCACATTGGCCGACCTGCAAGCCGGATGGGGATGAAGACAACACAATACCCAGTCACTGAGCGAAGAAAATCCCCGACCCAGCCGGGAATCGAACCCGGGCCCCTTAGGACGGCAGTCCATTTCTGATCATTCAGCTATCCGGGCGGACAGTATGTGTGGTCATGTAGTATGAGTCTTAAAATCTCTGTGGATATCGTTACACCAGTCACGATACTAGCGAGTATAAATTAAAAGGATTGCAAAAAATATAAAAGAAGGTAATAATTAAATTAACTGTAAATATTAATTCATAGAATTTTTGTACACTCTACACGCATATTCGTACCACATTTCAGGCAAATTAGCTAATCATATTTGGTGCACTTGTATCGCTGCTTACATTCCCTTTTCCTTTTCTTTCTCTTCCTCTTTTGCAGTCTATCAGTTGGTATACCTCTAAAATGTTATTAAATAATTCTATATTCGAGATTTGGTAGGCGTTTGTTCCAAATTTCCATTTTTGCTTTTAATCGAAGCATTACTTCTTTAAGAACGTTGTGTTGAGGTGTTTTTCTTCCTGTGATAGACGTTGAACGTAACCACTTGAGATAATCTTTGCGATAAAAAACTGTTCGCTGTGAATAATTAACTGTGGTACAAGTCACAACTGGCTCTTCTTCCAATAAAGCATTTTCTTCGCTAGTATCACACACTATTTCATGGTGATCACCAGCTACCACGAAATGAGAACCAGCATCAGAGTCGTCAAAAAATATCGTCGTCGTTCCCATTTTCCTCTTCACTTATATCACGCAACTGCTATTGCACCGAAGCTTCAAAATTTGGATCAGCTGCAGAAATTTTATTCAGTTTAGAAAATCGCTCCATGCTCTAGCTGAAAACAAACTAATAATAAAGCGCTGTGAAGTAAAATATTCCGAAAACTATGTAAACGAAAATTTGCAGAAATCAAAAACATGTGGATTATTCGACTTACCTATTTACTAAATGTAATGCGAAACATGTGGTCAGACAGGCAGCTAATTTCGCGCTCACTTCTAAATAATATCTTTATCGTCAGACTGATAAACTCAAGCTGGCAAGTATTAAAGCGAAGGTACTGAAAAAGAGAGAGGGTGGTGTTTTTTTGTGCTACCACATCCAATGTTTAAAATTAATTATGAGTCAGAGACAATGCTTTCGAGTGAAGGGTTAACCTCGGTTTTTCATTATTTCTGAAAATCTTCCAGCTCTCCACTGAGAGATTCTTTGAAAAACAAGAAGGGTGACTTCTTTTGAAATGCAACCGCAGCATTTTGCTGAAGCCTTTAACTGAGTCTTAGAGACAATATTGAGTCACTTAGTACAGATGACAATTATTTCATCACAGTATTTTAAATCTTCTGCTGGCCTTTGAAATGAGACACGCCAACTCATCAGATACAAAAACGGGAGGATATTTTCTTGCTACCTACTCAATAATTCCAAAATCTTGATCACATTCTATATAGGAATGACCAGAAATCATGAATTTGTGATCTGCAGTTTCAGTGTAATTACTTTTACGTATTTTCAACCAAACATTGTCCCTAAACGCTGATTTATTTAACTGATGTGGGGAATCTAATCACATACCGAAGGGGGGGGGGGGAAAGCGAGGTGGGGGAAAGCGAGGTGGGGGAAAGCGAGGTGGGGGAAAGCGAGGTGGGGGAAAGCGAGGTGGGGGAAAGCGAGGTGGGGGGGGGGAAAGCGAGGTGGGGGGGGGGGAAAGCGAGGTGGGGGGGGGGAAAGCGAGGTGGGGGGGGGGAAAGCGAGGTGGGGGTTGGTTGGTTGAGGTTTAAGGGACCAAACAGCAAGGTCATCAGTCCCTTGTTTCAAATATGCGCCATTCCGCTAATGTGGCGGAGCCTGTACTTAGCACGCAGAGCCAAAAGAAGGGGGCATTCAACCAAAATGTGGGCTACTGACTGGAAGGCTCCACAACCACATAGTGGGGGTGGCTCATCACGCAAAAGAAAACCATGGGTCAACCGAGTATGGCCAATGCGGAGACGACACAGTGTGGTCGAGTCCTTTCGGGAGATGCGAAAGGAAGAACGCCACGGGCCTGGTGTCACCTTAATTGCACGAAGTTTATCAGACAGGTGAGTAGCCTCCCAAGAATTGGCCCATGACTGTGCGAAGTGGGATTTGATGTGAAGCTGTAAATCCGCTGCAGGAGGGGCTACAGAAAATAGGGGGTAAGTAACTGCTCCCCCAGCCAAACGATCAGCAAGCTCATTACCCGGGATACCCACATGGCCAGGGACCCAAAGGAAGTCAATAGAACAAGCAGCATGGTGAATATCAGCGAGATGGTCATGGATGGCAGAGACCAAGGGATGGCGCGAAAAACACTGGTCAATAGCAAGAAGGCCACTCATCGAGTCCTTGCATAACAAAATGCGGTTGTGTTGGGACTGTTTAATAAAGGTAAGGACCTGGGAAATTGCCATCAATTCCGCAGTAAACACCCCACATGTAGGTGGCAGCAGATGACTTTCCGTTCCAACAGAGGACGTGAAGGCATACCCAACATGATCAGCAGATTTAGAGCCATCAGTGTAAAAAACAACAGCATCCCGAAACTTCCACAAAATTTGGCGGAAAAAAGAACGGAACACCACCGGGGGGATGGAATCTTTCGGACCACAGCGGAGATCCATCCGAAGTCGAGGCCGTGGAACTAACCAAGGAGGGGTGGAGGGAGGGAGCGAGGAAGACAGGACAAAGAAGGAAGCTGAGAATCACGGCAAAGAGACGCAAGGCGCAGCCCAACCGGTAAACCCGCCCGAGGGCGGGAGTCGGGTGGACGACGTCCATGGTCTGGGAACAGGATAGAATAGGAAGGATGAGTGGGAGAGGAACGGATAGTGAGTGCATAAGACACCAGAAGCTGGGACCGCCGAACAGAAAGGGGCGGGGATCCCAGCTTCAACCAGGAGACTATCAACAAGGCTAGTAGGAAGGCACCGGTGGGCTAAACGGATACCACGATGGTGGACTGGATCCAGCACGTGCAGTGTGGAAGGAGCAGCTGAACCATAAACTTGACAACCATAGTCCAAGCGAGACAGTACTAGAGCACGATAAAGACGGAGGAGGAGGGAACGGTCCGCACCCCAAGACGAGTGGGCAAGGAAGCGAAGGACATTGAGTTTACGGAAACATCCTACCTTCAGGAGTCTGATATGGGGCAGCCAAGTTGAGCTTGTTGTCGAAAGGAGAACCAGGAAACGAAACTGTGGGACCACAGGCAATCGTTGTGCAGCGAGATAGAGCTCTGGATCAGGGTGGATCGTAGTACGGCGACAGAAGTGGACCACTCGCGATTTTAAAGGAGAGAATTGAAACCCGTGTGAGAGGGTCCATGCAGAGGCACGCCGTATAGCTACCTGGAGCTGCCGCTCTGCAGATGCCATCGAGGAGGAACTAACCCAAATGCAGAAATCATCCACATACAGGGCAGGGGCGACCAAGGGACCGACAGAGGCCACAAGTCCATCGATAGCAATGAGGAAAAGAAGGACACTCAAGACAGAACCCTGTGGGATGCCCGTCTCCTGGGACTGTGGAGAACTAAAAGCAGTACCAACTCGAACTCTGAATGACCGATGGATCAGGAACTGGCGGATAAAAATCGGGAGTGGCCCCGAAGACCCCACTGATGAAGGGTAAGTAAGATGTAATGGCGCCAGGCCGTGTCATAGGCCTTGCGAAGGTCAAAAAACACTGCAACCAAATCGCGGTGCTGGAAAAAGCCTGCCGAACTGCGGATTCAAGCAAAGTAAATGATTGATTGAAGACCGGTCCCTCTCGAAAGCCACACTAGTAAGGCGAACAATAGATCCCGAGATTCGAGGACCCAATTGAGCCGATGGGCTACCATCCGTTCAAATAACTTACAAACAACATTGGTCAAACTAATTGGCCGATAGCTGTCAACAGATAGGGGGTTCTTACCAGGCTTAAGGACAGGAACCCAATGGTATCCCTCACTGAGAAGGGAAGTCACCCTGGAGCCAGATACGGTTAAACACCCGAGGAAGATGTTGCCGTTGTGGAGCACTGAGATGTTGAAGCAGTTGGTTGTGAATGGAATCTGGGCCAGGGGCCGTATCATGAGAAGAAGATAGAGCAGAAAGAAATTCCCATTCAGTAAAAGGTTCGTTGTAAGATTCTGACTCACAAGGGGTGAAACATAAGGTGGAAGCTCTCAACCAGTTGTTTTTGATGAAGGAAAGCAGCTGGATAGGAGGCTGACGCTGACGCCACTGCAAAATGGGTCGCAAGATGTTCTGCAAGAACTAATGGGTCTGTACAAATGCCAACTGGGAGGTGAAGGCCTGGGAGGGCAGACTGCCGATGGCAGCCTTGGAGAGAACAAAGTGTAGCCCATACCCGTGACAGAGGGACAGTAGAACCAATGGAAGAAACGAATCGTTCCCAACATATCCGCTTACCCCTTTTGATTAAATAACGGGCTTTAGCATGGAAGCGTTTAAAGGTAGTAAGGCTGGCTATGGATGGGTGCCTCTTAAAGTGTTGCAAAGCTCGACGGCGATCACGGATGGCAATGGCAATGGCCATACTCCACCATGGGACTTACCGGCGACGAAATGGTCCAGATGAGCGCGAGACAGCAAAGTTAGCAGCGCGAATAATCGCGTCAGACACGTCACTTAGGACGTCATCAATACAACCCGACAAAGAGGGAGAAAACTCGACCTGTGCAGTGTATAGAGGCCAATCGGCGCGGTGGAAAGACCAACGAGGTAACCTGTCCATCGGAGAGCGGGAAGGGAGCGAGATAATCAACGGGAAATGGTCACTATCACAAAGGTCGTCGTGTGGCGACCCGTGTAATGAAGGGAGGAGAGAGGGAGAAGAAAGAGAAAGATAATGACAGAAAAGGTACCATGACCGGCACTGAAATGAGTAGGGAGCCCATCATTAAGAAGGCACAGGTCGTGGTCTGCAATAAATTGGTCTATAAGAAGACCTCGTCTAGATGGAAGGCACTGCCCCACAAAGGATGATGAGCATTAAAATCCCCAAGGAGGAGGAAGGGAGGAGGAAGTTGCTGAAGAAGGGTGGTTAAGGCAGCAGGTGTAAGAGTCCTGTAGGAGGGAGATAAAGATTGCAAACTGTGACTGCAGAGTCTAAGTGGACCCTAACAGCA